>NC_083576.1:13563105-13738105 GCF_027579695.1 Neoarius graeffei | reverse complement strand
TGCTAACAATATTGCATGCTATTGAACAAATGAATGAAACCTGTTAGAAAGGAATAGAACATGTTTTTTATTCCAGTGAAAAAGTGTCCTGTATGTATAATGTATAATAATTCCTGATATTTCACTCAGATGACGTCACTCCCAGTGTTTTCCCGCTGATTAGACACACGTTGTCAAATGGTGAACAGGTTCAAAATTAAAATTCTTTTGATTAACTTGCCTTTTTTTTATGGATGCGTCCATATAATATAAAGAACATTACACAGTGGCACGAAGATATGAAGTTTATCTTCTCGTGTTGAAAATATATCACCCATTCAGATATATCCATTCACCACTCGAAGATAAACTTCATATCTTCACACCACTGTGTAATATCTTCTATTTATTTTTTTCGTGGTCCGGTTTCCATCAAATCCTGCGCTCTGATTGGCTGGCGAGCTGGTCCGTATCCTACGATACGGACCCCAGTTACGGACCTCTGGCGATTCATTCGTTCACAACAAACATAGTAGCATTTTTTAATCAGCATTTATATTTTTTTAATAAGATTTACTTATAAGATTATCAAAAATCTTATACATTTTTGCCAGCACTTCTCAGGAGAATAGCATTATTAGCTAACGCCGAGCAAAAACATGGCTGAATCCTGAATGACTCAATTTTGTATAAATAGGGGACTACATAGGCGGCAAAATGTAGTTTTTTTTCCTGCCATGGAAATGCACTTGTATACCGAGGAGGAAGCAATTTGCATTACAGCCATGAATGAGGATTCAAACCTGCGGCGTGGCTCGCCTCAGCTCGGTTTTTCCTTTCGGGCGCTCTTGTTTTCTGTTAGAATTTGGTAAAGAAAAAAATAAATATATTATTTACCAGCTTAAGGTCAGTCCATATAGTGAAATACCGTGACCTTGGCCTTGAATACTGACCTCGGCCCAGACGGCCTCGGTCAGTACTTTCAAGACCTCGGTCAAGGTATTTCACGATACGGACCTCCCAGCTGGTAAATAACATATATTTTTTTATTTCAATATCAAACACTTGATACTTTTACCAAAAAATATGTGACTGAGAAAAAATAAATAAAACTCATATTGACGCGTACTTCTATTAATTTGATTAATGTAGGTCTTGTAAAGCAGGCACAATATCTCATTCTACAGGGTCGCAGGCAAGCTGGAGCCTATCCCAGCTGACTACGGGCGAAAGGCGGGGTACACCCTAGACAAGTCGCCAGGTCATCACAGGGCTGACACAGACAACCATTCACACTCACACCTACGGTCAATTTAGAGTCACCAGTTAACCTAACCTGCATGTCTTTGGACTGTGGGGGAAACCGGAGCACCCGGAGGAAACCCACGCGGACACGGGGAGAACATGCAAACTCCACACAGAAAGGCCCTCGCCGGCCCCGGGGCTCGAACCCAGGACCTTCTTGCTGTGAGGCGACAGCGCTAACCACTACACCACCGAGGCACAATATCCTTAACCTAAATTGTTCAAAATATAGTTGCACAGACAGATAGTGTTTTGAGGCAGTATTAGTGATAAAGACTCTTTTGGAAGGCTGCCAACAATGGAAACTAGAGTGCTCCAAGAGCCCCACTGGCAACTCGGCCATAACTCTGGTAAAATGCGACTGAATTGAACGAAATTATAAGATGCATATTACTGACATATAACAAAGAATCCTGTCAAGTTTTGTGAAATTCCTCCAAAAATTGTGAGGGGAGTTGATTTCAGAAGGCGAGTACCCTTTCCTGGGACAGATGGACATTGCCATGACATAATCCCCCTTCAGGCCTTCCAGCCAACCGGGGATAAAAATTGTGAGGGAAGTTGATTTCAGAAAGCAAGCACACCTTGATGAAATTGCCAAAGTCCAAGTTTGTTAATAATGGAGGGCATAACTCTGGGAAAATTTGCCCAAATGAAAGGAAATTTCAAAATGCGTATAACTGTCATATAACAAAGCCTTTTACCAAGTTTGGTGAAATTCCTCCACAAACTGTGAGAGGAGTTGATTTCAGAAGAACCTACACCCTCATGAAATTGTCAAAGTACAAGTCATTTAATCAAGGGTTAAAACTCTGGTAAAAATTTTCACAAATGAAATTAAATCGCAATGTGCGTATTACCATCACAGAACAAGGCCTTCTGCCGAGCTTCGAGAAATTCGTCCAAAAACTGTGAGAAGAGTTGATGTCAGAAGGCAAACACACCTTCATGAAATTGTCAAAGTACAAGGATGTTAATCAAGGGCTGTAACTCTGGTAAAATGTGACCGAATTGAACAAAATAACAATATGCGTATTACCGACATATAACAAAGTCTCTTGTCAAGTTTCATGAAATTCTTCCAAGAATTGTGACAGGAGTTGATTTCAGAAGGTGAGCGCCCTTCCTGGGACGGACGGACAGACAGAAATCGCCACGACATAATCCCCCTTGGGGCCTTTCGGCCAGAGGCAGATAATAAAAACTGCATTGTTGCAAAGAGGAAAAAATAATAATAATAACCATATTTAAATGGTAGTGTCACGCCCCCGAGCTACGTACAGTTAGGTTCATAAATGTTTGGACAGAGGCAACATTTTTCTAATTTTGGTTCTGTACATTACCACAATGAATTGTGAACAAAACAATTCAGAAGCGGGCGGCACGGTGGTGTAGTGGTTAGCGCTGTCGCCTCACAGCAAGAAGGTCCGGGTTCGAGCCCCGTGGCCAGCGAAGGCCTTTCTGTGCGGAGTTTGCATGTTCTCCCCGTGTCTGCATGGGTTTCCTCCGGGTGCTCCGGTTTCCCCCACAGTCCAAAGACATGCAGGTTAGGTTAACTGGTGACTCTAAATTGACCGTAGGTGTGAATGTGAGTGTGACTGGTTGTCTGTGTCTATGTGTCAGCCCTGTGATGACCTGGCGACTTGTCCAGGGTGTACCCCGCCTTTTGCCCGTAGTCAGCTGGGATAGGCTCCAGCTTGCCTGCGACCCTGTAGGACAAGATAAAGCGGCTAGAGATAATGAGATGAGATGAGACAATTCAGATGCAGTTGAAGTTCAGACTTTCAGCTTTAATTCAGTGGGTTGAACAAAATGATTGCATAAAAATGTGAGGAACTAAAAGCATTTTTTAAACACAATCCCTTCATTTCAGGGGCTCAAAAGTAATTGGACAAATTAAATAATTGTAAATAAAATGTTAATTTCTAATACTTGGTTGAAAACCCTTTGTTGGCAATGACTGCCTGAAGTCTTGAACTCATGGACATCACGAGACACTGCGTTTCCTCCTTTTTAATGCTCTGCCAGGCCTTTACTGCAGCGGTTTTCAGTTGCTGTTTGTTTGTGGGCCTTTCTGTCTGAAGTTTAGTCTTTAACAAGTGAAATGCATGCTCAGTTGGGTTGAGATCAGGTGACTGACTTGGCCATTCAAGAATATTCCACTTCTTTGCTTTAATAAACTCCTGGGTTGCTTTGGCTTTATGTTTTGGGTCATTGTCCATCTGTATTATGAAACGCCGATTATTATTTGGCTGCATTTGAGCACACAGTATGTCTCTGAATACCTCAGAATTCATCCGGCTGCTTCTATCCTGTGTCACATCATCAATAAACACTAGTGACCCAGTGCCACTGGCAGCCATGCATGCCCAAGTCATCACACTGCCTCCGCCGTGTTTTACAGATGATGTGGTATGCTTTGGATCATGAGCTGTACCACGCCTTCGCCATACTTTTTTCTTTCCATCATTCTGGTAGAGGTTGATCTTGGTTTCATCTGTCCAAAGAATGTTCTTCCAGAACTGTGCTGGCTTTTTTAGATGTTTTTTTTTTTTTTTAGCAAAGTACAATCTAGCCTTTTTATTCTTGAGGCTTATGAGTGGCTTGCACCGTGCAGTGAACCCTCTGTATTTACTTTCATGCAGTCTTCTCTTTATGGTAGATTTGGATATTGATACGCCTACCTTCTGGAGAGTGTTGTTCACTTGGTTGGCTGTTGTGAAGGGGTTTCTCTTCACCATGGAAATTATTCTGCGATCATCCACCACTGTTGTCTTCTGTGGGCGTCCAGGTCTTTTTGCATTGATGAGTTCACCAGTGCTTGCTTTCTTTCTCAGGATGTACCAAACTGTAGATTTTGCCACTTCTAATATTGTAGCAATTTCTCGGATGGGTTTTTTCTGTTTTCGCAGCTTAAGGATGGCTTGTTTCACCTGCATGGAGAGCTCCTTTGACCGCATGTTTTCTTCACAGCAAAATCTTCCAAATGCAAGCACCACACCTCAAATCAACTCCAGGCCTTTTATCTGCTTAATTGAGCGTGACATAACGAAGGAATTGCCCACACCTGCCCATGAAATAACCTTTGAGTCAATTGTCCAATTACTTTTGGTCCCTTTAAAAACAGGGTGGCACATGTTAAGGAGCTGAAACTCCTAAACCCTTCATCCAATTTTAATGTGGATACCCTCAAATGAAAGCTGAAAGTCTGGACTTTATGTCCATTATATAACTACAACTTGAATGTGTTTCAGTAAACAGGTAAAAAAAAAAACAAAATTTGTGTCAGTGTCCAAATATATATGGACCTAACTGTATATAGTAAATCTACCATGCAGGCCCTGGCGTGTCTTTAGCTTGCTCTTCTAGTTTGTCCAACTCCTCCAGTTTCACCTGCAGGTCCCCTTCCTCTATCACTCTGTTTATGTCCTCCTGCATACACAAAAGATCCAGGTTAGTTATACATTTAGAACCTGCGTTCCTAAAAACAATGCAATAATTAGTCCTGAGAATATAGTACTAATGACACTAGTTTTAGCTATTAGTAAAGGCTTATAAGAAACTAGTGGTTGTGAAATATATACAGTGGCATACAACGTACAATAGTATGCTAATAAGCACATATGACTGCATATGTTACCTGGATAGCTTTCTGCAGATCGGTTATGAACTGCTTATGGATGACCTCGGCCATCTGTGGATTCTGCTTGCACAGTGGATGGAAAGAGTGGGCAAACCTGTTGAAACTGAACCAATGCACACAACATGATCTGTATGTTTACATCAGTTTTTAATGTTGCCTTTTTCAGTTTACAGCCTGGATAAAGAAAACATCCAGGCAGCTTTTTTCTCCCGGATGTCCATTTATAGCAATGGATGAGGTAGAAAGGGGTCGGACACACCGTACAGCGCAACAGACGGCGGGCTACAGACTAGTGATGGATCTTTACAGTGAGTCAGATGATTTGGTTCAGCTCACCAAGAAGAGATGACTCTTTAAGCTCCCGAATGGCTCGCTCTCATTCATTTTTGCTTGAAGCTTTTTCTTCTTTGCCTGACTGTCACTGAATCCGTTTCATAAAGCCATGAAACTCTGTCTTTTAAAATTAACAAAACATTAAGCTGTACATTAAACAAATAACGCATTTTTTATTTACACTTGACTCCATGCAGTACTTTTCAAACAACTGAGATTCAAACCTAGCAAGCACAGAACATTTCCCCAATGTTAGCATCTGGATTATTTTACAACGTTCTAGGAATGTTTTATTTTGGTTAATAAGCCCAGTGCTGTTTCCACAGCTTTCTGGAAACACAGTGTTCTCTTACTGTTCTATGACAACTGAAACGGAACAATCGCCAAAGGTTGCTTTTAAGAATTATCTTTTGTTTCTAACTATAAACTATCATTCTGAGTAATGATCCATCCATCTATCCATTCATTATCCGTAACCGCTTATCCTGTGCAGGGTCACGGGCAAGCTGGAGCCCACATAGAGACAACCATTCACACTCATTCACACCTATGGTTAATTTAAAGTCAACAATTAATCTAACCTACATGCCTTTGGACTGTGGGGGAAACCGGAGCACCCGGAGGAAACCCATGCAGACACGGGGAGAACATGCAAACTCCACACAGAAAGGCCCTCGTCGGCTGCTGGGCTTGAACCCAGGACCTTCTTGCTGTGAGGCAACAGTGCAAACCAATACACCACCGGCTGCCCAAAAAACAAATTTTAAATAAAAACTACGTTTTGTTAACTGAATATTACATACCAATTATTATTATTATTATTATTATTAATTTTATTTTTTATAAATAATCATCTGGATGTTGATAATTCTGGAACGGTGTTGATAACTGTAGACAAAGGTGTCATGTGATCTGATAAGCTAAATAATCGGAAATCAACTCTCCCCCCCCAGTGGAAGTTTGAGTAATTATTCATGCACAATTTACGTATTAAAAGTGTCTTCTACAATAGCCAAAAGATCGTTAAGGTGTCGATAATTGTAGTTATAATTTTTTTATAATAATTGTAAATATTAGACTTATCCTTGCTGTGAATAAGTTATGTCTTGTGTCTGAAATTTGGGCAAACTCTCCCTGGCCCACCCTATTGCCCCCTTACTGTACTGAACTCCTACAGAGTGCAAAAATATGATGTTTATTCGTTTATCATGGCTGTCTGCCTGAATGCTATGATATCTATCATAGCATTCAGGCAGACAGCCATGATAAACGAATAAACATCATATTCTTCATATACATATGAGAGAGAGAGAGAGAGAGAGAGAGAGAGAGAGAGAGAGAGAGAGAGAGAGAGAGACTCTAATTTGGGGCCCCCGGCAAACTCTCCCTGGCCCACCTTATTGCCCAGAGCTGGAGCCCTTACTGTACTGAACTGAACTCCTCCAGAGTGCAAAAGTATGAGGTGTATTTGTTGATCATGGCTGTCTGACTGAATGCTTTGATGCTAATTAGGGCCCGTTCGGTGCGAAGACCCTATTGTTTTTCGAAGGATTGTTATTATTATTCTGCCGCGTTTGGCCTTATTTGAGGCATTTCCCATGCATGAAAACTCATGAAATTTGATACACACATCAGTCATTGTCATCGCTACTCAGCCACAGACTTTTGGCTCCGGGCATGGCCCAGGGACTTCATAGCACCCCTTTTTCCATTTCCCATTGAAATGAATGGGTAGAACTTTGGAATGATGTCATAAGGCCATTTGGAGTGAAATTACTGTACACATGGTCATTTTTAACATACTCCTCCTGGACGGTTCATCAAATTCATGTCAAACATGATGCCAAGATATTGCTGAAGTTGAATTGCTCAGGGATTTTTGATATGTTGTAATATGTTGAAATATTATAACATAATATGCCAAGATATTGCTGAATGTTGAACTTGATATCTTGTAATATGATTCTGATACTCTTTAAGCCTAGGGCCAAGTTTACATTAGACCGTATCTGTCTCATTTTCTTCGCGGATGCACTGTCCGTTTACATTAAAACGCCTGGAAACGGGAATCCGCCAGGGTCCACGTATTCAATCTAGATCGTGTCTGGTCCGGTGCTGTGTAAACATTGAGAATACGCATATACGCTGTGCTGAGCTCTAGCTGGCGTCGTCATTGGACAACGTCACTGTGACATCCACCTTCCTGATTCGCTGGCGTTGGTCATGTGACGTGACTGCTGAAAAACGGCGCGGACTTCCGCCTTGTATCACCTTTCATTAAAGAGTATAAAAGTATGAAAATACTGCAAATACTGATGCAAATACTGCCCATTGTGTAGTTAGGATGCAGTGCTGCAGCACAGCAACCTATGGACTCCCCTAGGGGAGCCCATAGGTTGCAGTGCAAAGCACTGCAACTATTGTTCTTCTACATATTTCTTCTTCTTCTTCTTCATCTTATTCCTACGCAAATTTCGATTTCGATTAACTCAATAACCGTACGTCGCACACAGACAAACAATATATCAAAACGTGCGGCTCGATCGGACTCGCTATGCTATTACTTTTCTCTACAGATTACGATTTTTTCGCGACGTAGTCGCGAAAAAATCGTCCAAAAAAACCCCATTCATTTCTATGGAATTAATTGAAAAAAAAGCACTTTTTCAACGTTTTTCAAACGTCCGCTGCTCTGGGATGCTTTCACCTAGAGACGTGATTCAAACTCTAAAACGTAGGAAAACTTCTCCTCTGTGGATCTGGCATTCAACTTTTCTGCTAGGTTCTACACTTTCGGATCAGTCCCGGCTCAAACGCCATGTGGGTTCTGGGAGAAAATCCGGCTTTTGAATGGGTGTCTATTGCGTTACACACCAGTGGACCTCGTTAAGCTCAGAGTGGAGAGAGGTTAAAAAAAAAGGGTCAAACTTTCTCGCTTAAACTGTGTTTTCAGCCACAAATTTCACTCTACAGACATGATTTTCTCAAAAGTAGTAGGAAAACTTGTCCTGATTCACACAATGTGTCTACCTAAACAATAGGATTTACGGTTTTTGAATGACAAGCGTCAAACTGAGGACAGGGCAGCTGACAGCCCTCATTGACACACATTATAAACGTGAGAGAAAAGTCACTCGTTTTTAAATCGCTCTAGTGTCGTTATTTTTAAGACTACAGACAAAAAAATACATCATTTTATTCAGGAGACCCTTCTAGCGCTCACTGTGAAAGAATTTTGTGAATAGCTGCTTCCGTTGTCGAGTTATTTGTCATTGTTCGAGGCCTGCTCCTTCATAAAAAACAGTAGGAAACTCCAGCCCTTGTGTGTCTTAGTTCATTGACACGCATTATAAACGTGAGAGAAAAGTCACTCGTATTTAAATCGCTCTAGTGTCGTTATTTTTAAGACTACAGACAAAAAATACATCATTTTATTCAGGAGACCCTTCTAGCGCTCACTGTGAAAGAATTTTGTGAATAGCTGCTTCCGTTGTCGAGTTATTTGTCATTGTTCGAGGCCTGCTACTTCATAAAAATCAGTAGAAAACTCCAGCCCTTGTGTGTCTTAGCTCATTGATACGTATTATAAACGTGAGAGAAAAGTCACTCGTTTTTAAATCGCTCTAGTGTCATTATTTTTAAGACTACAGACAAAAAAATACATCATTTTATTCAGGAGACCCTTCTAGCACTCACTGTGAAAGAATTTTGTGAATAGCTGCTTCCGTTGTCGAGTTATTTGTCATTGTTCGAGGCCTGGTCCTTCGTAAAACACAGCACAAAATTCAAGACCTTGTGTGTCTTAGCTCATTGACACGCATTATAAACGTGAGAGAAAAGTCACTCGTTTTTAAATCGCTCTAGTGTCATTATTTTTAAGACTACAGACAAAAAAAATACATCATTTTATTCAGGAGACCCTTCTAGCACTCACTGTGAAAGAATTTTGTGAATTTCTTTTTATTGTGGAAAAAAAAACAGCCTCGGTCGGCATGACACTTCACCTTAGCCGCCCACTTTATTAGGAACACTTCTGTTCGTACATACAAACACTCTTCTTAGAGTTTAGAGTTTATTTTATTTTTAAAAGGGACAGTGCACAAATTAAACATTATCCTTGTGGTAAGGACAGATGTCTGTCCCAGGTTATAGCAGTACATGCTAATTTCCGCCTGTAGTCACTTTGGTTATACTCTTGAATAGCTCTTATTCATGACGGCTGCTGTCTCAAGCATACACACAATCATTGCATTGAAACATCATTGCAGGTCACACATTCACGGCCAGCAAATATGCGTGACCGAATTGCTTCGCGCACTGCATCCTCTCACAATTTCCCCCGGGGAATTGTCCGGTCTAGTTATGATTGTCTTTAGGCTTGCCATCCTTCCACTTGCAAGTGGTAAGTGATATACGCTGGGATCACACACACAGCAGCTCAGTCCCGAATCACAGCTTGTGCACTTCACTCGCGCGCTCTGCGAGCTGCGCAGGGCCGGAGTGCGCACCCTCCAGAGGGCACTCGCTGTTCAGGGCGGAGTGATTTGGAGCGCAGGATGCCTGCGGAGCCGAGCGTATCCGTGTATTGGTGTTGCTGTATGCACGCGAATCGTGTACTGGTGTTGCTGTGTGCACACTAATCGTTTTAAAAACGTTAATCTGATGATCCGCTGATATGGTCTAATGTAAACCCCACCTAGGTCACAACCGGACGTACGATTTTTTGGCCATGCGATTTTTGGCGTTTCCCAAATCGCTGCATTTCTTTTGTTTGTGGAGAAAGACGCACGTTAGCCGTAAGTTTGTCTTGCAACCTGAAAAAAACGTAAGCACCCATAGAGTTTGTTTGACATGACAAAGAACCTCTGCAGCCGGTCTGCGGCCAGTCTACGGCTCGAAAATCAGCACATCACACGCGCGCGCCCTCCGTGCGTTTCTTGCACGTAGACCGGCCGTAGGAGCACGTACGGCCCGTTGTAACCTAGGCTTTAGCCGTTATGGGCCTGTCTGGTATAGCGCCACCAACTGGCCAAGGAAAGAATAGAGTTTTGAATATGTGTGTTTTGACACATGATGAATTTTAACATGCTCCTCCTAGACGGTTCATGAGATTCATGTGAAATTTGTTATACGTGATGCCAAGATGTCACTGATATTAAATCGCGAAGGGATTTTTGATATCTTGTAATATGTTGAAATGGCCTTATGATTTTAATTTCTTGCCACATAAACAGGAAACGTGTCAGAAAGCCACAGTGCATTGACTGTATGGTCAGACACTTCTTACTTCAATAGATATGATTATTATGATAACCTGACGCCCAATGGGCCTGCCTGTTATAGCGCCACCATCTGGCCAAGCAGGAAATGGGGGAAAAATGTTCAATTCACTGACGGATTGATCTGAAACTTTACAAAATATTGGATATCATGAGTCTGATATATACAATTCTGTGCACACTCATATGCATATTTATGCATACACACAAGTATGCATTCATATACACATGCAACATCTATGAGCACACTCTTTCACACACACACTTTCTCTCTCCCTCTAACAAACAGACAGACACACACAATAATAGTGGAGCTCCAGCAGAGCACCATACCCAAGAAAAAATGGTAAACCCATCGAGTCGATTTTTTTGTGGTTTGTCCGTGTACCACCAGGCATACACACCGCCTAGTGGTCAGTGCTAGTAATTACCGGTCATACACACCGCCTAAAGGCCGGTGCTAGTAATTACCAGTCATACGTGCCGCCTAGTGGCCAGTGCTAGTGATTACCGGTCATACGCGCTGCCTAGTGGCCAGTGCTAGTAATTACCGGTCATACGTGCCGCCTAGTGGCCAGTACTAGTAATTACCGGTCATACGTGCCGCCTAGTGGCCAGTGCTAGTGATTACCGGACATACGCGCCGCCTAGTGGCCAGTGCTAGTAATTACCGGTCATACGCGCCGCCTAGTGGCCAGTGCTAGTGATTACCGGTCATACGCGCCGCCTAGTGGCCAGTGCTAGTGATTACCGGTCACACGCGCCGCCTAGCGGCCAGTGCTAGTGATTACCGGTCATACACGCCGCCTAGCGGCCAGTGTTAGTGATTACCGGACATACGCGCCGCCTAGCGGCCAGTGCTAGTGATTACCGGACATACGCGCCGCCTAGCGGCCAGTGCTAGTGATTACCGGACATACGCGCCGCCTAGTGGCCAGTGCTAGTGATTACCGGTCATACGCGCCGCCTAGTGGCCAGTGCTAGTGATTACCGGACATACGCGCCGCCTAGTGGCCAGTGCTAGTGATTACCGGACATACCGGACATACGCGCCGCCTAGTGGCCAGTGCTAGTGATTACCGGTCATACGCGCCGCCTAGTGGCCAGTGCTAGTGATTACCGGACATACGCGCCGCCTAGTGGCCAGTGCTAGTGATTACCGGTCATACGCGCCGCCTAGTGGCCAGTGCTAGTGATTACCGGTCATATGCGCCGCCTAGTGGCCAGTGCTAGTGATTACCGGTCATATGCGCCGCCTAGTGGCCAGTGCTAGTGATTACCGGTCATACGCGCCGCCTAGCGGCCAGTGTTAGTGATTACCGGTCATACGCGCCGCCTAGCGGCCAGTGTTAGTAATTACCGGTCATACACGCCTCTTGGCCAGTGTTAGTAATTACCGGTCATACACGCCGCGGAGTGGCCACTGTTAGTATTTACCAGTCATACACGCCGCCTAGTGGCCAGTGTTAGTAATTACCAGTCATACACGCCGCCTAGTGGCCAGCGCTAGCCAGTAAAGAAATAAAACAAAAGAGACTGGCTAGGATATAAGAAAATTCTACAACCCAGAAACATGGGAGCTCCGCTTTTAGGCAGTGCCTAAATCTATATAGTGACCTGCCATCATTGTGCATTTTGTTGCAGACATATGAAAACTCTGCATGTATACACACACTGCAGACACAGGAAAGCTAAGATGACTTAAGATTACAGCGTGAGATAGAGATAAGGAGGAGACACATGTATAGTTTTGTACATGTGACTGTGTTGTTGGGTTGCGGAAGCAAATAAGTACTCTGTGCCTGTAGCTGCGGATAAAAATATGTAAAACCAAACTGTTAGAAGTCATAACATGACATTTTATACATAACCCAGTGAGTTTTAATCCAAACAGGAGGGTTTAGTTTCAATCACCTGGCATCCGCTACCAGCCGCTGCAGGCTTTTCTCCATCACTTTATTAAAGACTTTCAGTCTGCTCCGCCGCGGCTCACATTTAGCCGACTTCACCGAGACAGTTTCAGGGCCTCCGGTCTGAACCGACCCGTCCGAACTCGCATTCTCACTGGTTTGACCAGACTCTGTTAAACTGGGCTCATCAGACCGACGCTTAGCGGCTTCCTCCATAGTCTCTCGCCCTGAATGTTGACATTCTCATCGGCCCGCCAACAGGAGCACACCAACTACGGAAGCTGTAGTAGCTCACGTCATCTTTTTCAAATCGCGTTTTATTTTGTCAGTCTTCTTCAAGCACTGTATCTCTCAGGATAGTGTAGTATGGAATCAATTTTGTGCCAAAATGTTCATACAATACTTTTGAAATATCAAACAATAACGACAAATCAAAATACAAAAAAAAAGTCAATTTTTTTAGACTGGCAAACAAATTATTCGTGTAATCGTGCAAAATATCAGTCTATTACTCTTCAGAAACCTTTTATTTTTGTTCCGTGGCTTTCTCAGTTTTGTTTGACGTAATTTATTTTGGTTGCGATTCTAGCTCTCTCGTTTGCGCTCCCTGACTTTTTGATTGCAGTTTTGGCACAAACGTCACGTGTAGGCGGGCTGTCCAGGAATGCATTCCCATTGGCTAACTTGTGTTTGACTGACAGCTACGCTCAGCCATTCCCCGGAAGCTGTTGCGGCCATTTCCTACTCGGATTTTGGCGGACTGTTTGACGAGTGTAATATCATAGTCGCCACTGAAGTCCACTCGATCCTTGTTTACCGTCAATGGATCGGTCACTCGTCAAACAGTCCGCCAGAATCCGAGTAGGGAATGGCCGCAACAGCTTCCGGGGAATGGCTGAGCGTAGCTGTCAGTCAAACACAAGTTACCCAATGGGAATGCATTCCTGGACAGCCCACCCACACGTGAAGTTTGTGCCAAAACTGCAAGCAAAAAGTCAGGGAGCGCAAACGAGAAAGCTGGAATCGCAACCAAAATAAATTACGTCAAGCAAAACTGAGAAAGCCACGGAACAAAAATAAAAGGTCTCTGAAGAGTAATAGACTGATATTTTGCACGATTACACGAATAATTTGTTTGCCAGTCTAAAAAAATTGACTCTTTTTTGTATTTTGATTTGTCGTTTTTGTTTGATATTTCAAAAGTATTGTATGAACATTTTGGCACAAAATTGAGTGGTTAGCACTGTCGCCTCACTGCAAAAAGGTTCTGGGTTCCTTTCTGTGTCGAGTTTGCATGTTCTCCCCAAACGTGTGCTCCAGTTTCCCCCACAGTCCAAAGACATGCAGGTTAGGTTGCACGTACAGTGGTGCTTGAAAGTTTGTGAACCCTTTAGAATTTTCTATATTTCTGCATAAATGTGACCTAAAACATCATCAGATTTTCACACAAGTCCTAAAAGTAGATAAAGAGATAAACAAATTAGACAAAAATATTACACTTGGTCATTTATTTATTGAAGAAAATGATCCAATATTACATATCTGTGAGTGGCAAAAGTATGTGAACCTCTAGGATTAGCAGTTAATTTGAAGGTAAAATTAGAGTCAGGTGTTTTCAATCAGGTGTGAGTGGGCACCCTGTTTTATTTAAAGAACAGGGATCTATCAAAGTCTGATCTTCACAACACATGTTTGTGGAAGTGTATCATGGCCCGAACTAAGGAGATTTCTGAGGACCTCAGAAAAAAAGCATTGCTGATGCTCATCAGGCTGGAAAAGGTTACAAAACCATCTCTAAAGAGTTTGGACTCCAACAATTCACAGTCAGACAGATTGTGTACAAATGGAGGAAATTCAAGACCATTGTTACCCTCCCCAGGAGTGGTCGACCAACAAAGATCATTCCAAGAGCAAGGCGTGTAATAGTCGGTGAGGTCACAAAGGACCCCAGGGTAACTTCTAAGCAACTGAAGGACTCTCTCACATTGGCTAATGTTAATGTTCATGAGTCCATCATCAGGAGAACACTGAACAACAATGGTGTGCGTGGCAGGGTTGCAAGGAGAAAGCCACTGCTGTCCAAAAAGAACATTGCTGCTCGTCTGCAGTTTGCTAAAGATCATGTGGACAAGCCAGAAGGCCGTTGGAAAAATGTTTTGTGAATGGATGAGACCAAAATAGAACTTTTTGGTTTAAATAAAAAGCGTTATGTTTGGAGAAAGGAAAACACTGTGTTACAGCATAAGAACCTTATCCCATCTGTGAAACATGGTGGTGGTAGTATCATGGTTTGGGCCTGTTTTGCTGCATCTGGGCCAGGACAGCTTGCCATCATTGATGGAACAATGAACTCTGAATTATGCCAGTGAATTCTAAAGGACAATGTCAGGACATCTGTCCATGAACTGCATCTCAAGAGAAGGTGGGTCATGCAGCAAGACAATGACTCTAAGCACACAAGTAGTTCTACCAAAGAATGGTTAAAGAAGAATAAAGTTAATGTTTTGGAATGGCCAAGTCAAAGTCCTGACCTTAATCCAATCGAAATGTTGTGGAAGGACCTGAAGCGAGCAGTTCATGTGAGGAAACCCACCAACATCTCTGAGTTGAAGCTGTTCTATACGGAGGAATGGGCTAAAATTCCTCCAAGCCGGTGTGCAGGACTGATCAACAGTTACCGCAAACGTTTAGTTGCAGTTATTGCTGCACAAGGGGGTCACACCAGATACTGAAAGCAAAGCTTCACATGCTTTTGTCACTCACAGATATGTAATATTGGATCATTTTCCTCAATAAATAAAAGATCAAGTATAATATTTTTGTCTCATTTGTTTAACTGGGTTCTCTTTATCTACATTTAGGACTTGTGTGAAAATCTGATGATGTTTTAGGTCATATTTATGCAGAAATATAGAAAATTCTAAAGGGTTCACAAACTTTCAAGCACCACTGTACGTCACGAATCTCCCATGATGCTCTCTGACTTTGTTGTGTCCACCATCTTTGTGGGGTCGTGAACTGTAATTTTTCGCAAATATATCACAAATTGAGTAACAGTGACAAGGTCAGGTACTGGGAAAAGATAAAAGACTGTTCAGGGGTGGATCCGTACAGCGATGTTGTAGAGTATGAAGACGATGTACGGATGTGGCTGAGTGTGAATTACACAGACATTGTGAATTACCTGGTGTTCACTACTAGCTTTGTCACTGGGAAGCAGATGAAAGCATAGAAAAGTTTAGCGCAAGTTTACTGTAAGGATCTAGTAGGTTCCTGATGTGGGCAAAGGTTACACAAAACACAAACCAAAAAACCCAACCTAATTATTGACGTCTTCTAAGGCAACATTTTACCGAGCTCAACTACCTACATTTTACTGCGGCTTTGTGCTATCCATTTGTAACTGCAATATAAATTGGAGTAGCGCTTACATGTATATCACTTACAGTATGTTGCATCTTTATATACATTTGGTCTATGGTTCACATAAACGGAAGAAATATCAACTTTCCCTATACAAAGTGATCTGCACATACTCGTACATATTTGCAGCTGGTCCGATCTGTTCAGATTTGCAAGCTCTGTCGTCTATGGGTTAGATCTTCCATTTGGGGTCTTTCTTGCATTTTAACAGTGGGTAAACTAAACAATCTGACTCCAGCCTTATCAGAATTGTTTGAGCAGCCGATAACTGCGCAAATTTGCGGCATTTCGTATTAAGGTACTTGTCGCTACGCATGTGTTATTCCACAAAGATGGTGGACACAGCTAAATCAGAGAGTCCCATGGGACATGTGATGTCATGTGCAAACGCTCTTGACTGTAGGTGTGAATGGTTGCTTGTCTCTATGTGTCAGCCCTGTGATGACCTGGTGACTTGTCCAGGGTGTATCCCGGCTTTCGCCCGTAGTCAGCTGGCATAGATGCGACCCTGGTTATGGATAATGAATGTACATCTCACACATTGGACCCTGCATAAAAACCTGGAAAACTCTTAGCCTATTCCCTGCTGTACAGACGAGTGAAGCCATCTGGCTGCCATCTTACCACTCACATTGCGTGTATTTGGTTTGTGTGTCAAACAGGGGCATAGCCATCATTTTAGAAGTGAGGGGGACAAATTGTTCAGAGGTCTATTGAGTGATTTATCATCCTCTCACATTCAATTCCACCTCTCCTTAGCAGCTAAAGAACCACATAACCACAAACAGCACAGCACCAGGGAACCGACTTTAGTTCTTTAAAATGATATACTATCAAAATCTAAAGTCAAAATCTATAAATCTATGAAGTAAAATTTACAAATAGAATTAAGAATAGTAGTAGTGACATAGCTAGTTATATTCTCTTCTCACCTGTGACCCTGCATAATCCTCTCTGTTGGCCTCTGGTCCACTGTCTCCTCTCTCACCCTGCTCTTTCTATTGTGGCAATAAAGATTAAAAAATATGTGGAAAGCAACATTTTGAAATAGAATTAGGAATACAGTAATAATAATCAGCAAATTCATGTACTTTAAACTTTAACTACCACAAAAATAAATTAAATATTTACAAAAATAACAGTCAAAGGAACACAAATACATTTATATTCTTATTTTCTACCCAGAAGTGAGAAATCTTAGAGTAGCCAAAATAGTAACGTTACTCAAGTAAGCGTATTGTTACTTTAGAATAATATTACTCAAGTAAAAGTAAAACGTATTTTGCAACAAAACAACTCTTAAGAGTACAATTTATCCAAAAAGTTACTCAAGTAAATGTAACTGAGTAAATGTAACTAGTTACTACTGTCTCTAAGTTAGCTAGCTAGCTAGCTTAACTAACTAAATTGACATCTATTTGTCATCTTTTAGCTAAACATTATCTACATTCAACAGCATTACTCAACTTACACAGTTTGTTTGGAAAAAACTGTCTAAAGTCTTTAGCCTCTTGGTTGGTTTGCTGAACATACAGAAGCACTGCCCAGATCTGAATCACACCAAAGATAGTCATACAATATTTTCTAAAGCATCTCTGATCACGGGCGGCACGGTGGTGTAGTGGTTAGCGCTGTCGCCTCACAGCAAGAAGGTCCTGGGTTCGAGCCCCGGGGCCGGCGAGGGCCTTTCTGTGTGGAGTTTGCATGTTCTCCCCGTGTCCGCGTGGGTTTCCTCCGGGTGCTCCGGTTTCCCCCATAGTCCAAAGACATGCAGGTTAGGTTAACTGGTGACTCTAAATTGACCGTAGGTGTGAATGTGAGTGTGAATGGTTGTCTGTGTCTATGTGTCAGCCCTGTGATGACCTGGCGACTTGTCCAGGGTGTACCCCGCCTTTCGCCCGTAGTCAGCTGGGATAGGCTCCAGCTTGCCTGCGACCCTGTAGAAGGATAAAGCGGCTAGAGATAATGTGATGTGTGTGATCTCTGATCACACATGACAGCAGTGTTTGTTTGCCGCCTTAGCGCTGCCTGCTCATGATGTGTTTAGAGGCGGCTCGGAAAAATGCATTTCCACATGTTAAAAATGAATTGAGTGGTTGTAATGGCTGTAAAACAGTGCGGGGGACAGAGGGCACAAATACGGGAAATGCGGGGGACATGTCTCCCGCGTACCCCGCGTCCGCTACGCCCATGGTGTCAAACCGTCATATCCGATCACATTTGCTGCAAGAAAAAGTATCTCCTAACTTTTTATTCCCTTTCATTACCTCCTCTTATTTTCTCAACTTTACCTACATTCCTTACATATCTTTGTAGCACTCCCCTTCATTGTTATTGTCTTTTTTCCTTTTCCAGGATCATTTAATGCCTCTTTTACGACTATAATTATTTTTACAGAGATCGTTTGAGTTTTTCTTTGTACAGGAAATCATATATTGGACTCCGTCTGGAAAATAAGCCGTTGACCGGGAAATATGACCAACCCTGATTTAAGAGTACAGTTTATCAATATACTTGCACTCAATTTAAACTAAAATCATGCAGTTAAAACAGACCAGGGTGGCACGGTGGTGTTGTGGTTAGCACTGCCGCCTCACAGCAAGAAGGTTCTTGGTTCATGCTTTCTGAGTCACGGGAAAGTGGTCAGGCTCGCTCTCTTTCTTCTGATCAAGTTCCGACTGGATTACTCGTGAATATCAATCAGATAACTTTTACAGGGATGTTCTCTAACTCTGACTGTTTCTGATGAAGTATTCAGCAAAATTTTCCATCAGCTAGTTTTGATGTTATGATTCACGGGAGACTTTGAAGTGAGTTTTCGTAGCTTTACCTACTTATTTTTTCAAATCAAACTGATTCTTGTAAATAAATAACTATTTTAGAATATAACTGAAGTTGTTTTGATGAAAAATCTTGAGAGCTTAGTGGTCGGAATGATATTTTAAACAATCGGAAGTCAGAAACGCAAGTGTCAATTTCAATTCAATTAAATTGGAAATGTTTATTGGATGTGGCTCAGACACTTTTTTCGAGGTTTGCCTTGAAAGCTGTGAATATTAGGATTCATATTCTTTAATATAAACACTACTAGGCCCTACGTTTGAGAAATACAAAAGTCTACAGAGCACGAAGAGGGGATTAGAAATAGTCTTTTATTACTTTTTTATTGAGTGTACCAATTTAACGGTTTTATCTCATCTCATTATCTCTAGCCGCTTTATCCTGTTCTACAGGGTCGCAGGCAAGCTGGAGCCTATCCCAGCTGACTACGGGCGAAAGGCGGGGTACACCCTGGACAAGTCGCCAGGTCATCACAGGGCTGACACATAGACACAGACAACCATTCACACTCACATTCACACCTACGGTCAATTTAGAGTCACCAGTTAACCTAACCTGCATGTCTTTAGACTGTGGGGGAAACCGGAGCACCCGGAGGAAACCCACGTGGACACGGGGAGAACATGCAAACTCCACACAGAAAGGCCCTCGCCGGCCACGGGGCTCGAACCCGGACCTTCTTGCTGTGAGGCGACAGCGCTAACCACTACACCACCGTGCCGCCCACGGCTTTACCTAATTAGCATAATTAATATTAATTAAATACTACTTTGCATAATTTGTTTTTACTCATTTTTCAAACTTTGTATTCAGTATCCAACCATCTATGTGCCTGCCAATTTCCATGGAAATATCTTGAAAAATAGAAAAGTTATTAAGAAAAAACATTTGATCTCATTGGTTAATGAGGCCCATTTTGGACCATGTGATCCTCATACAGAATATTACATCCGTTTAGTAAAAATTAAGCCGTTTCTTCAATCTTTGATTTGTAATATCTCAAGAACGCATAAACATATTTTAACTCTGTAAAAAGTATATTGTTCAGCATTCAATTCTGATTTAAATTCAGTCGAGAGCAGTTTCGAGCAATTTGGATTGAATTAGAATTTTCACCTGATATGCCTACTGTGAAATATAATGGTGGATTATTGGCGTTCTGCAGCCGTTCCTCACATTGTAGTCCAACGGCTACTGAAAACTGCTTCAGTTCTGCTAATTACCAGGATATTTTAGTTTAAAGCCTGGTTGCCTCTGCCAGGAGGTTCAGATGTGGCCTTAGAGGGATCAGCAAGACATAATATTTGAATAAATGCTAAACTAGGAACATGCTACATACCTTTGCTATTATTAACACACAATTTGTCTTACTATCCTTACCAACCAAATGTCTCTGTAGATTATCATTACATATTCTTGTCCTTGTGGGGACACATAGTACCCTCCAAGATATAAAAACCACACACACACACCTGTTGCTGTCCTGTTTCTGCCTCTCACGCCTCTCTCTTCTGCCTTTTCTCTCATTACATACACTTTTTTTTCTCACTCCACAAACTATGGGATTAATCACCGGCCTCTTCGCATTTTTCTTCAACCTGCCACAGATTTATAAATGGCTCTTAAAGCCATATTATTTGCTGTCATTTCTTCTGTCTGTTGCTTTCCTTGCTGTGCGGAAATGCCCTGGTGTGTGTGAGCACTTACCCTCTCAGAGAGAAGACGGAGACTCCTGCAGCTTTGACTGGGTTAGTTAAACATGCTTCACCTCGCAGGTTACTAAAATCTATTTTCCCTTTCCCTCATACACTGTAAAATGTCCTGTGATCCTCTTACTTAAAAACAGTTATTAAACATTGTTGTACTTTTAATTCAAGTAAAAGTCCACTCTGAAACACATTAATGATGTTTATATTGAAATATGTGTGACGTGTTTAGTGATCCTGGTGCTATTTTGTTAGTTGATGCTGTATTTTCATTATTCCAGTGAAAAGTTAACGCTTGTGTGCCATGCTGATGTCACAGGATGACACTGCTAGTTCAATTACACTGGTGTTTATTAGGTTGTATTCAGTCATGTGACTTTTGCTTGCGAGGTTACTTCTGGTGAATGAAGTGGTGGTCAGGCAAACCGATTTGGCTGCCGTTTTGTAAAGAGCTAGTGAAACCGTCTCCGACTATTTTCGCAGTTTAGAGGCCAATGCATGCTCAAGATACCTTCAGAAAGTTGCTCTTTGTGATGGGATAGATCCTTACACACTAGTAAAGAAGGATTTTTCCTATGAGTTGGAAAATTATCCATCCGTTAAGTTCCCCGGCATCTCAAACTACCTGGTGCTGCAGACATCGTTCTACACGGACAAACAGATGAAAAAATGAAACGGTATAGAAGAAAACAACTTTTTATATGTGGCTGGGTTAAAGATCTGGAAATCAGGACACTATAAGATAAATCCCTGTATTGTTTTTGCCCGGGTAAGGAGGCATTTTTGGGCTTTTTGTCCACGCCTTTGCGATGTTTGGTAGGACGCTATAAGTTTTAGTTTCGGGTGTAAACAAACCACAGACGCTCGATTCCCAATCCTCCCTGCTCTTCTCTTCCAGGTAAATCATTCATAAAGATCCACAGAAAGCCCTTTAAAGATCTAGGGATTGGTGAAACAGGATGGAGAAGTTATCACGGCTCACTGTAACTGCACGGCCGGGGAAGCAGTTTCGTGCTGTTAACTCGTGAGCTCTGCTTTTGTGTTTACGTGGATCGTCTCGACGATCTTATCTCTCTAGTTCAGTGTAGCAGCCCAATCTACATCATCGTCCTTGTAAAGATTACTCAGACATCCAGATAAATGAAGTGAAAACATAATGTTTTCATAATGTGTTAGTTTATAAAATGGCAACCAGGATCAAACAGTAAACAAAAACACGTCTGAGGACTGAAGCATCTCCTGAACTTCAAAACATCATGAAATAACAAAAAATGGTGAGAAAAGTGATTTGCAAATCCAAACGGAATAAATCAGAGGAATTTACAAACCTTTCACGAAGTGATCAGTGCAAACTCGAGCGTTCTTCAACTTGGCTCCCTTGAACCCTTCACAGTGAAGGGTTCAAGAGCCAGCTTTCTCATCATCTTTTGATAAAATCATTCACGGGGAACCCGGAAGAAACTTTTATCAGTTTCACGGTTTGTTCGAGTCAAGCAGCCCAAAACGATGCAAGCGTTGGGCATTTTAACGACTAGCAAGGAGTCCCAGTGATGGTAACACTTTGAACAGTGAGCTCAGCTGACCACCACTTCATGTCTTGCATATCTAATGAGGCAAATACAGTGGCATGCAAAAGTTTGGGCACCCTTACTGAAAATGTCTGTTACTGTGAATAGTTAAGTGAGCAGAAGATGAACTGATCACCAAAAGGCATAAAAGGTAAAGACGACACATTTCTTTTCAGCGTTTTCTGCAAGATTTGCGTATTATTTTTGTTTTGTACAATTGGAGAGTGAGAAAAGAAAAGGAACACCACGCGAAAGTTTGGGCACCCCAATACATTTGAGTTCTCAGGTAACTCTTACCAAGGTTCCAGACCTTAATTAGCTTATTGAGCTGTGGCTTGTTCAAATTCTTCATTAGGAAAGGTCAGATTATACAGCTTTGAAAGGTGTATAAATTCTCTGACTCCTCAAACTTGTCCCTAAAATCAACAGCCATGGGCTCCTCTAAGCAACTCCCTCGCATTCTGAATAATAAAATAATTGATGCTCACAAAGCAGGAGAAGGCTACAAGAACATAGCAAAGTGTTTTCAGGTAGCTGTTTCCTCAGGCTGTAATGTTATTAAGAAATGGCAGTTAACAGAAAGAGTGGAGATCAAGGTGAGGTCTGGAAGATGAAGAAAACTTTCTGAAAGAACTGCTCGTTGGATTGCTAGAAAGGCAAATAAAAACCCCTGTTTGACTGCAAAAGACCTTCAGAAAGATTTAGCAGACCCTGGAGTGGTGGTGCACTGTTCTACTATGCAGCGACACCTGAACAAATATGACCTTCATGGAAGAGTCATCAGAAGAAACCCTTTCCTGTGTCCTAGCCACAAAATTCAGCATCTGAAGTTTGCAAATGAACATCTAAATAAGCCTGATGCATTTTGGAAACAAGTCCTGTGGACTGATGAACTCAAAATAGAACTTTTTGGCCACAATGTGCAAAGGTATGTTTGGAGAAAAAAGGGTGCCAAATTCCAGGAAAAGAACACCTCTCCATCTCTGAAGCATGGGTGTGGATCGATCATGCTTTGGGGTTGTGTTGCAGCCAGTGGCACAGGGCACATTTCAGTGGTCGAGGGAAGCATGGATTCGAATAAATACCAGCAAATTCTGGAAGCAAACATCACACCATCTGTAAAAAAGTTGAAGTTAAAAAGAGGATGGGTCCTACAATAAGACGATGATCCAAAACACACCTCAAAATCTACAATGGAATACCTCAAGAGGCACAAGCTGAAGGTTTTGCCCTGGCCCTCACAGTCCCCTGACCTAAACATCATTGAAAATCTGTGGATAGATCTCAAAAGTGCAGTGCATGCAAGACAGCCCAAGAAACTTGTAGAACTGGAAGCCTTTTGCAAGGACGAATGTGTGAAAATCCCCCAGGTAAGAACTGAAAGATTATTAGCTGGCTACAAAAAGCGTTTACAAGCTGTGATACTTGCCAAAGGGGGTGTTGCTAGGTACTAACCATGCAGGGTGCCCAAACTTTTGCTTCGGGCCCTTTTCCTTTGTCATTTTGAAAATGTAGAAGATGAAAATAAAAAATTGTTTTTGCTTAAAATATTAAAGGGAATGAGTCATCTTTAACTTTATGCCTTTTGGAGATCATTTCATCTTCAACTTGCTTAACTGTTCACAGTAACAGCAATTTTGACCAGGGGTGCCCAAACGTTTACATACCACTGTATGATGTCAAACACAACCCACCCATAGGAGAAATAATTCGAACATAAGGGTTCAGGTTCTGCTTTTAGCTCCTGAAAACAAGAGCTTCTTTTTCCTCTTGCCATTTTCAAACAACATTCAACATCATGTTAATGAGAAGTCCATCACAGAAGGAGTGGAGACACTGGTGCAAATGTTGGCACTGCAGCTATACAACAGTTACAGTAGAGATGAAGAGCATGATGTTGCTACTATGTTAGCATCAAAGCTGGAGCTCTTTATTACGATGACTGTTTAGTTTACAATCATTTGGTCCAAGATCATAAATCTGGATAATATTTTCATCCTGAAATGTGTTTCAGAGGGAGGTGGAGATCCTCATGTTCCTCAGTGCTATTGTCATGATGAAGAACCGCAGAGCGAGTGAGTGGCTGTCCTGGACTCATTCATCTCATCTCATTATCTCTAGCCGCTTTATCCTGTCCTACAGGGTCGCAGGCAAGCTGGAGCCTATCCCAGCTGACTATGGGCGAAAGGCGGGGTACACCCTGGACAAGTCGCCAGGTCATCACAGGGCTGACACATAGACACAGACAACCATTCACACTCACATTCACACCTACGGTCAATTTAGAGTCACCAGTTAACCTAACCTGCATGTCTTTGGACTGTGGGGGAAACCGGAGCACCTGGAGGAAACCCACACAGACATGGGGAGAACATGCAAACTCCACACAGAAAGGCCCTCGCCGGCCACGGGGCTCGAACCCGGACCTTCTTGCTTTGAGGCGACGGCGCTAACCACTACACCACCGTGCCGCCCCTGTCCTGGACTCATTCTTTCTTTATGTTAAGTAAGATAATAATTTGCAGTTAGGCATTTTAATGTCTATGACAGTTTATAAGTATGCCACATTCCAAAGATAATATTCTGACATGTTGTTATAATTGTAAGTACAATACATATGAAGATATAAATCCTAAACCTACATTCCAATCAGGAACTATGTAAGGAATAAAACATTTCGAGGTGTGATGTTATGGAAAAATAATCAACATTGATACAGCTTGATCTAAAGCAGAGTTAAGGTTCATACCTCAATGTTGTTAATTTTCTTTATTCCTTTTACACCTCAGCACGTTGCCAATGATTGTGATTTTATTTAATAACATTTAATTTAATCCATTTAATTATAACTGATGTTTAATTATATGTTTAATTATATGTTTAATTATAACTGATAACAAACCAGTTCCTGGTAATATTTACAGCAGTGCTGGAAAGTTTGTGAACCCTTTAGAATTTTCTATATTTCTGCATAAATGTGACCTAAAACATCATCAGATTTTCACACAAGTCCTAAAAGTAGATAAAGAGAACCCAGTTAAACAAACAAGACAAAAATATTACACTTGGTCATTTATTTACTGAGGAAAATGATCCAATATTACATATCTGTGAATGGCAAAAGTATGTGAAGCTTTGCTTTCAGTATCTGGTGTGACCCTCTTGCGCAGCAATAACTGCAACTAAATGTTTGCGGTAACTGTTGATCAGTCCTGCACACTGGCTTGGAGGAATTTTAGCCCATTCCTCCGTATAGAACAGCTTCAACTCTGGGATGTTGGTGGGTTTCCTCACATGAACTGCTCGCTTCAGGTCCTTCCACAACATTTCGGTTGGATTAAGGTCAGGACTTTGACTTGGCCATTCCAAAACATTAACCTTATTCTTCTTTAATCATTCTTTGGTAGAACGACTTGTGTGCTTAGGGTCGTTGTCTTGCTGCATGACCCACCTTCTCCTGAGATTCAGTACATGGACAGATGTCCTGACATTTTCCTTTAGAATTCGCTGGTATAATTCAGAATTCATTGTTCCATCAATAATGGCAAGCCGTTCTGGCCCAGATGCAGCAAAACAGGCCCAAACCATGATACTACCACCACCATGTTTCACAGATGGGATAAGGTTCTTATGCTGGTATGCAGTGTTTTCCTTTCTCCAAACATAACGCTTCTCATTTAAATCAAAAAGTTCTATTTTGGTCTCATCCATCCACAAAACATTTTTCCAATGTTTGTCCACGTGATCTTTAGCAAACTGCAGACGAGCGGCAATGTTCTTTTTGAAGAGCAGTGGCTTTCTCCTTGCAACCCTGCCATGCACACCATTGTTGTTCAGTGTTCTCCTGATGGTGGACTCATGAACATTAACATTAGCCAATGTCAGAGAGGCCTTCAGATGCTTAGAAGTTACCCTGGGGTCCTTTGTGACCTCGCCGACTATTACACGCCTTGCTCTTGGAGTGATCTTTGTTGGTCGACCACTCCTGGGGAGGGTAACAATGGTCTTGAATTTCCTCCATTTGTACACAATCTGTCTGACTGTGGATTGGTGGAGTCCAAACTCTTTAAAGATGGTTTTGTAACCTTTTCCAGCCTGATGAGCATCAGCAATGCTTTTTCTGAGGTCCTCAGAAATCTTTGTTCATGCCATGATACACTTCCACAAACATGTGTTGTGAAGATCAGACTTTGATAGATCCCTGTTCTTTAAATAAAACAGGGTGCTCACTCACACCTGATTGTCATTCCATTGATTGAAAACACCTGACTCTAATTTCACCTTCAAATTAACTGCTAATCCTAGAGGTTCACATACTTTTGCCACTCACAGATATGTAATATTGGATCATTTTCCTCAATAAATAAATGACCAAGTATCATATTTTTCTCTCATTTGTTTAACTGGGTTCTCTTTAGCTACTTTTAGGACTTGTGTGAAAATCTGATGATGTTTTAGGTCATATTTATGCAGAAATATAGAAAATTCTAAAGGGTTCACAAACTTTCAAACACCACTGTAGATCAAGCGCATTAATATAAACATGTTATTTCAAATAGTCAGTATTACTGCTGCGATAGAGAATTAATCAACACCATCTGACCAATCAGATTCAAGAATGCAACAATGCTGTGGTATTAGGAGCCCTGATATTACATTACAATACATTAGAGACATTTAGTGGACGCTCTTATCCAGAGCAACGTTCAACAGAACCTTGACATACCCACAGCAGTGGGCAGCCCAAGGAGCAGTTGGGGGTTAGGTGTCTTTCTCAACAGTACTTCAGCCATTCCTGCTGGTCCAGGAAATCAACCCAGCAACCTTTTGTTCCCAAAGCTTCTTCTCTAACCATGAGGCCACGGCTTCCTCATATAAATACCCTGAAGAGTAGATTTACTGTATGTTGTTTGTTTGTTGGGTGATAACCTCATATCACGTTCAGATTTCCCTTGTTTACTCTGGACTGTAGTGTCCATGTGCTTGGTCTATTCAGAATGATGAAAGTGTGGGAAACATTGCTTGCTCTTGTCTGTGTTATCAGTAACTCTGGAGCAGCATTTTGGAAATATTTTCCTCTTCAGTAAGGTGGCAAACTTGGTGCTGTTCTTCAGAGTGGACCTGAGATTTGGCCTCCTCTACATCACACTGTGTGTCGGTAATAAAGCTGATAATATGCATTATATTTTATATATCCACACCTTCTCACCAACACGTGTCACATTGCACTCTGTAAGTATTTGAACAGACACAATTTTTGTAATTTTGCATCTGTACACCACCACAATGGATTTGAAATGAAGCCATCAAGATGTAAGTGAAGTGTAGACTTTCAGCTTGGCAAAAATATTGTATTAACTATTTAGGAATTATAGCCATTTTTACATAAACTCCATTTTTACAGATTCAAAAGTAATTGGACAAACTAATCTACAACCCCAATTCCAAAAAAATTGGGATGTTATGTAAACTGAAAATAAAAACAGAATGCGATAATTTGCAAATCATGGAAACCCTATATTTCATTGAAAATAGTACAAAGACAACATATCAAATGTTGAAACTGAAATTTTATTGTTTTTTGAAAAATATATGCTCATTTTGAATTTGATGTCAGCAATACATTTCAGAAAAATTGGGACGGGGCAGGTTTACCACTGTGTACCACCTCTACTTTTAACAACACTCTGTAAACGTTCAGGAACTGAGGAGACCAATTGCTGTAGTGTTGAAAGAGAAACTTTGTCCCATTCTTGCCTGATAAACAATTTCAGTTGCTCGACAGGTGGGGTCTCCTTTGTCATATTTTGCAGTTCATAATGCACCAAATGTTTTAAATGGGAGACAGGTCTGGACTGCAGGCAGGCCAGTTTAGCACCTGGACTCTTTTAGCCTGGAGGACATGGTGTCCATGATTTCTAAAAAGAATTTCTACTTTTGATTCATCAAATCTTGGGACAATTTTCCACTTTGCCTCAGTCCATTGTAAAAGAGCTCGGGCCCAGAGAAGGTGGTGGCGTTTCTGGATATTGTTGATATTTGGTTTTAACTTGCATTTGTAGAGGCAGTAATGAACTGTTTTCACAGACGATGGTTTTCTGAAGTGTTCCTGAGCCCATATAGCAATTTCCACTACAGACACGTGTCTGCTTTTAATGCAGTGTCGCCCGAGGGCCTGAAGATCACAAGCATCTATTGTCGGTTTTCAGCCTTGTTTCTCACATACAGAGATTTCTCCAGATTCTCTGAATCTTTTAATGATATTATGGACCAGAGATGATAGGATCCCCAAATTCTTTGCCATTTTACATTGAGGAACGTTATTCTTAAATTGTTTCACTGTTTGCCCACGCAGTCTTTCACAGAGCGGTGAACCCCTCCCCACCTTTACTTCTGAGAGACTCCGCCTCTCTGGGATGCTCTTTTTATACCCAATAATTGGCCTGTTGCCAATTAACCAAATTAGTTGTTGTTTTTTTAGCATTACACAACTTTTTCAGTCTTTTGCTGCCCTGTCCTAACTTTTCTGAAATATGTTGTTGATAGCAAATTCAAAATGAGCATATTTTTCAAAAAACAATAACATTTCTCAGTTTCAACATTTGATATGTTGTCTTTATACTATTTTCAATGAAATACAGGGTTTCCATGATTTGCAAATGCTCACATTCTGTTTTTATTTACTGTTTACACAGCATCCCAACATTTTTTGGAATCGAGGTTGTAATTTTAAATATAAGGATTATTTTTAATACTTGGAAGCAGATCCCTTTGCAGTCAATGACTAGACAATTGTGTACTTCAAACTTTGTGGCAACGGTTTGGGAAGAACCACATACTTTTTGCCATATAGTGTATCATTCATGCACAGAGAAACACCTTATTAAACATGAAAGGAATACTATAAACATGATTCACCAAATTATAATATTTGTGTACTTTGTGAAACGCTGATTTATATTATTTATCTGAATGAATCCTCTAAACTACAGTGTTCCTGATCACATGTAAACCTCCCATCTACATGGGTCCGGAACACATCACATACTTCAATGACAAAACCATAGATGTGAGTATAGCACAAAAGACCATCAAGGGTTTGTTTAACTGCATACAGTTGTTTATATTTTATTATTATAATAGTCTGAAATTATACTTATTTTGTGACATTAGGAAGAACTGGAGAGGGACAGTCGAGTAACGTGGCTTGTCGAGTTCTATGCCAACTGGTCCTCAGAGTGTCAGTGTTTTGCACCTGTTTTTGCCAATCTCTCGCTGAAGTAAGGCAGCAAATAAACACTCAATATACAATCAATACAGAGAAAGGAAAACTAATATAGGTTTGAACTAATACTGTCTGCAGATTTTATATATGTACATGTAAAATGCAGTTCATCCTTATATCTTGCAGGTATAACTGTGCTGGACTCAAATTTGGAAAAATAGACATAGGACAATATGCAGGTGCTGCTGAGAGGTGAACCAACTTGTCTTTCTCTGAAACTGTAAACAATGGTGTGATATAAGGGGTCAATAACTACAAATCTAATTACAAAGTAATCTATATGCTGGATAAAATGGGCAGAACCTTTATAAACGTATTTCTGTGCTCAGGTATAAAGTAAGTCTCTCGCTGCTCTCCAAGCAACTGCCGTCTCTGCTGCTGCTGCAGGGCGGCCGTGAATTTACGCGTCGTCCCCAAGTGGATAAGAAGGGAAGAGCTGTGAGCTGGAACTTCACAGAGGTAAAGGGTGCATCAAATACTAACTACAGGGGGTGGGACTGGTCAAAAATGTTGTGCAGAAGTGAGCAGCATTCATCAGAGTTGCTTTTGAGGCAGGCAGAATTGGTCAGAACTGCTTTTAGAGCAGGCAGGATTGGTCAGAATTGCCTTTGAGGCAGGCAGGATTGGTCAGAATCGCCTTTGAGATGGCAGGATTGATCAGAATTGCTTCTGGAGCAGATAGTATTGGTCAGAATTGCTTTGGGGTCAGGCAGGATTGGTCAGAATTGCTTTTAGAGCAGGCAGGATTGGTCAGAATTGCTTTGGGGTCAGGCAGGATTGGTCAGAATTGCTTTGGGAGTAGATAGTATTGGTCAGAATTGCTTTGGGGTCAGGCAGGATTGGTCAGAATTGCTTTTGGAGCAGGCAAGTTTGGTCAGAATTGTTTGTTGGGGACAAGCACCATTGGTCAGAATGCTTTTGGAGTAAGAAGGATTGATCAGAATTGCTTTTGGAGCAGGCAGGACTGTTCAGAATTGCTTTTGGAGCAAGAAGCAGAATTGCTTTTGGAGCAGGAAAGATTGGTCAGAATTGCTTTTGGAGCAGATAGGATTGGTCAGAATTGCTTTTGGGGACAAGCAGAATTGGCTAGAATTGCTTTGGGGAGAAGCAGGATTAGTCAGAATTGCTTTGAGGAGAAGCAGGATTGGTCAGAATTACTTTTGGAGCAAGGATTGGTCGGAATTGCTTTTGAGGCACACAGGATTGGTCAGAATTACTTTGGGGCAGGCAGACAGAATTGGTCAGAATTGGTTTTGGGGCAGGCAGGATTGGTCAGAATTGCTTTTGGAGCAAGAAGGATTGGTCGGAATTGCTTTTGAGGTACGCAGGATCAGTCAGAATTGGTTTGGGCAGGCAGACAGGATTGGTCAGAATTGATTTGGGGGCAGGCAGACAGGATTGGTCAGAATTGGTTTGGCGGCAGGCAGACAGGATTGGTCGGAATCGCTTTTGAGGCACGCAGGATCGGTCATAATTGGTTTGGGGCAGGCAGACAGGATTGGTCAGAATTGGTTTGGTGGCAGGCAGACAGGATTGGTCGGAATTGCTTTTGAGGCATGCAGGATTGGTCATAATTGGTTTGGGGCAGGCAGACAGGATTGGTCAGAATTGCTTTGGGGGCGGGCAGGCAGGATTAATCAGAATTGCTTTTGGGGGCAGGCAGGATTGGTTAGAATTGTTTTTGGAAGATGAGGCAAGATTGGTCAGAATTGATTTTGGAGGAGGAGGCAAGATGATCAGAATTGCTTTTGGGAGTAGGCAGGATTGGTCAGAATTGCTTTTGGAGGAAGAGGCAAGATTGATCAGAATTGCTTTTGGAGCAGGCAGGATTGATCAGAATTTCTATGGGATCAGAAGGGAGTGGGATTAAAAATAAACTATCATACACCTCTAGATTTTATGTACTACAGCCTATGACCTAGAAATCAGTTGAAGCCTGCCATCTTCAAGGACATATCACTTAAGTAAATGTGCTCAGAGGAATCAAGCAAAAGGAGGTTTCTAGATCAAGGGTACACAGATACTTCCGACCCGGAAATCTTTTCTGTTTCTTGTTGAGGCTTGTGATGCTTGTAATTGTGCTAATGCACAATTAATGTAATGTTCACAAAGAACAGAGTCTACAAGTACAATTCTTTGAAATAAAAACAATTTAAATGTATCGGACATTAACAGACAATTAACACCATGCTGTGTATCGACAAATCCGGTGACCAATGTTTGTATTCCGCAATCTTGCATCACTTCCATTACTGCAGTGGCAAGTCGTAGTGACGAAAAACAAACTACTTGCCCATTCGCCACATTTAAAGTGATGAAGTGTAACATACTGTATTAACGTCGACTGTACTACTCTAGCTAGCATAATCATTCACGTGTTGCATTTCACCATTACAGACCAGTCACATTATTTAAAAAATAATAAAAATATGTACAACTTTAAGGTATTCGAGATTATTTAATTTATTGCTTGGCTTGTGATGACCAACTTCCGTTGAACATTTTGGTCCTCTGCATGCCCAGGGAATCTGTGTGAAGTGTATAGTCTCTGAGAGGGGAACCCTTCATGAACTAAAATGCTTGTGTATTTCACATTCAGTCCCCCCCCCAAAAAAAAAAATTTGAAGATTGCCACTACTTTTGGAGCAGCTGAGAACTGCACAGGTTTTTCCTGATTTCATAGACATCACTATCAAAAATAATGTTACATAGAAAGTAAATGTAAACATAGAACACTGCATACTTCTGAGGACAGCTTGCATTCTGACAAGCGCATCTTGTAGGGAGACATCACCGTAGTAATAGCGACTTGTTTTCTTCTGATATTTCCCCGGATTTGTCTGTACACAGACTCATTCTTTCCCATCAGCAAGAATGATATCTCAGACTGGGCATCTCATTTGCCAAATATGTTTGTCCTGATTTCCTCCTGTGCAAGTTTCCTTTCCTTGCATCCTTTACTCATAGTCTTCAGGATAAGAAGCTAAGAAGTGAATAAAGGAAACAAGGAAAGAAAATGAAGAGATGCAACTAAAGAAATGAGTAGTGCCCAAAGAATGAAGAAATAATGCTCACTGTGGCCATGATTAGGCTTGAAAACCCATTTTTATGTTTTGGCAGGAAAATATCATCCGCGAGTTCAACTTGAATGAAATACTTGAGAAATGTAAAAAGCTTGGCAAGGGCCGGAGTGAGAAGATAGAGGATCTCCGACAAGAACAAGCTGATGGAGATCAACCACTGATGGAGGAGTCGGAGAGCAAAAAAGACAGATAAAAGCAGAATCTGGCAAGATTGATGAAAGACAAGATATCTGGTTTTGTACCTCTGTAAAGCACAAGTTAATAAATTATTAGTGTTAGTGTTCATCTGTTGAAGTTGCACAGCTTTTGTTGTGGATATACCAGTGTGTCTCCTGGAAAGCACAAGAAAGGAATCGGTGTCCTTTGGTGATAAGGCAAATTTGTCTCCATCCATCCATTATCTGTAGCCGCTTATCTTGTACAGGGTCGCAGGCAAACTGGAGCCTATCCCAGCTGACTATGGGCGAGAGGCGGGGTACACCTTGGACAAGTCTCCAGGTTATCGCAGGGCTGACACATAGAGACACACAACCATTCACACCAGGGCTTTACATTAACTTTTTTGTTCACCGGCCACTGTGGCTAGTGGTTTTCCCGAGTCACTAGCCATTCAGCCTTTTCACTAGCCACAATTTTGTTGCCAGGAAATCGCAGTTTTTTCTTCACCATGATATGTTAAAGTTCGGACGATATAGATTTAATTATGAATGGCAGCGTATAATGTATCTCTACAGTAGCACTCAAGTATTCAGTGCTGTTAAGGTAGCTCCCTATATGAAAACATGCAACCAATTCAGACAAAAATATAAACAGAGTATTCTGTTTATTGAACTCAAATTCAAGCCCCTTACAATATGAAATATCGTATAATATGAAAAATAACATTCAGTACAACTGAACTGATTCTAATATTAAAAGTCCAATTCAAAACATTTATCATTGAAAAACATTTGATGTTTTGATATGCAAGTATTATATGTGTATTATCAAGTATCTCATCTCATTATCTCTAGCCGCTTTATCCTGTTCTACAGGGTTGCAGGCAAGCTGGAGCCTATCCCAGCTGACTACGGGCGAAAGGCGGGGTACACCCTGGACAAGTCGCCAGGTCATCACAGGGCTGACACATAGACACAGACAACCATTCACACCTACGGTCAATTTAGAGTCACCAGTTAACCGAACCTTCATGTCTTTGGACTGTGGGGGAAACCGGAGCGCCCGGAGGAAACCCACGCGGACACGGGGAGAACATGCAAACTCTGCACAGAAAGGCCCTCGCCGGCCACGGGGCTCAAACCCGGACCTTCTTGCTGTGAGGCGACAGTGCTAACCACTACACCACCGTGCCGCCCCATTATCAAGTATTATGTATTATCTATTAATAGTGTGTGTGTGTACAGTATGTGTGAACATGTGTAGAGAGAGACATTAAATGTCCTCATTACATTCATCATCAGATGAGTCTGAATGGTCCATGAAAAATGGTCTTCGTGACCTGAGGCTTCCAGCAGGCCGGAAGTTGATAGCTGGGTCGAGATCAACTTCTTTACAATCGCGTCAACGTTTCTAAACAGCAGCTCCATCCTCTCCAGCTCAGCCGACTTCATGACAGCCAGGGACTTGAAAGCAATGCTGTCCTGTAGTGAACCAGCCGTCTTTGCCGGTTTTGATGTTATAGTACCGATGTGTGCATTTGACTTTTCGTGGTCCTTTATAGTTTCGAGTTTAAAATTACTGGTGCCTGTCTTTGCCAGACTTTCTACAGTCTTCACAGTACATGGTATTTTCGGTTTTGCTATGAACTAGCCAATCTCACCTGAACTTCCATTTGTCATTCAACTGTCTTATCTTCCTATTAGCGTCTTGTTCATTTCCATGGCAGTAGCCAGCTATGAGGCCCCCGAGGGCCGGACCTCGGTCATTTTTAAGAGCTGAAAATACATTTGTACGCTAAATATTCAACTGGATAAAAAAATAAAGAATAACATTAAAATGTCTCTGTAAAAAGTGCATTGTTAATTATGTTAAACGTTGATTCTGTCTTCTGTGTCTGTTTCACGCTCGTGGCTCTGAGACCAAGAACACAAAAGCGAATGAGCGCGCGACTCGGGGGAGGAACGCAGTGCAGTAGACACGGGTTTCCATGGTAACCATCAGCGCACTTTCATCAAGCTGTTCAATTTACATTTTCGAAGCAGCGCAGTTGTAGTCTGCCTTGTTTGTGATTTTAAAAATAAATCATTCGATAAGCCAAAGCAATAGAGGGGAAAGTTTCAACTTATGTTTGTCTTGGATAACTTTGCCTAAAACAGTGGTGTATACTGATTTTTTTTCCCAGAATTTTTTTTTTTGTGTGTAGGTGTAACAGATGCCAGATTGTTAATGTATCTTAGTTCCATAGGCTACATGGTTAGGGTATCTTTTTTCCTCATTGCTTGGGCCAGATCAAACCATGAAACAAGCTTAAATTATTCTTACTCTTGCCACATACATAATTTTTTTTTCAAAACTGATGGTATTCAGTTCAAACACCATTAAAAGTAATTTCAGGAATAGATCTCTTGTGTGGCGTGTAATTCACCCCTCTCATTTAAATATGTCGAACATTTTTCGGCGTGCACTTTGCACATCACGGACCTCGGTGATTTTAAAATGCTGCTCCGGCCCTGATCATCTCTGCCCCTTTTTCCTGAGCAGCAGGGTTTGAAACTCCAGCTATATGCCGCCACATAGTGCGCTTGTCAGTTGTCAGCAACTTTGTTGCTTCGTTCATTAACCGCAGGTTAAAGTATCACTGATTTTATCTGAGACGTTAAAGTACGTTCTCAACAATTCTAACGTCAGAATGTTTATGCAGGTGCTCATGGGAGTTGTAGGTGCGTAATATTACATTGCAATGCGTTTATTATATCAGATGCCTTCAGAGAAAACTACAATTAAATATATTGTCATACCACAGAATAAATCACCCGCCAAAGTGGCTAGTGGGACTAAAGTCATTACCCGCCAAAGCCAAATTTTACCCGCATTTGGCTAATGTAAAGCCCTACGTAAAGGGCTACGGGGATCGTACATGGCGTGGGAAGGACTTTGATTTTGATGTTCCACAACATTAACTATAAACGGGTAAATATGTTTTAAAAAATTCTAACCGTTGATAAATTGCTGTGGTATAAGTGACTTCAGTGGTATAAAAAACACTTCAGGATGTGTTGCTATACGAAAAGAAACAACTTCTGCATGGTAGTTAACATCAAGAGCGCATCGTTGATTCTTTTCCTACATCAGCATGCCTTGCCTTGTTTATTCCCTTACATTATTTATCCAGAAACTTTTAAAAACATCACCAACCACACCTTTAAATATACGAGTGGAAGAATATAAGAGTGGAAGTTTACGTTCAATATATAAACCCATTCTGTATTTTGAATCAGTAAAACAGTGAAATTTCAGTGTTGCAATATTATTTATTGTTCTGTTGGAAATGTGTTGGCTCACGTGACCCAGTGTCACCTGCATTAAAGGAATACAGACAGGTAGAAAAAAAAACCTTCACCCTTTGAACTTGTCCTGTTAACACGTGCAGGTAAATTACATTTAAAAAGGCTTCATAAGGCCATGGTGGAAATGACAAAAGGTTATCAGTAAAAATACTTGTGTGTGTGTGTGTGTGTCACTGCATAAGCTCTTTTACGTTACACAGACCGTTCACTGGTCCTCAGATCTCAAAGCTAAACTTAAACGTAATGCGTACATATTCTCTTTTCGTCTGTTACTCACTCTCTCACACACACACACACACACACACGCTCTTCTTAGCAGAGTGTCTGAAGAGCTTCAAAGTTGGAATGTGCTCTAGTAGAATAGTTTGAGACATCAAAAATTGTTTCTCTGCCATTTTCTCATGCTCATTCACACACACACACACACACACACACACACACACACACACACACACACACACACACACACACACACCAATTCAGCTTGCAAACCTCAAAGTGATAATGGTCAGGAGACATATCATAATCCAGCTCTGAACTGCAGCAACAACTTCTTATAAAAAGAAAAGAAAAGAAAAGAAAAGAACAAGAATAGTTCCCCCGTCTCAGTGGCGTACTGCGCATCCAGCATGTACTAACACAGGACCAGAGCCCTCTCCTCCGGCTAACGACTGAAATGGCTCCTTCCTGATTGATGGACAAATAAAAACCAAAAGGAACCCTTATCTTGCACAAAAAGCATTCAGTATCCAGATAGTTTTTCCATCACAAAACATTTTGTGCTGTAATGATTCAGATGTTACATTCATTCTTCTTTACCAAGTGTGCTGTCTGTCAAAAGTAGGTCCCTGACTACACTTGTCTCTTTGGCTGTCAACTCCAGCTCGGGTTCTGACTGGCTGATGCAGCCGTCTATTATATCCAACAGCAAAACAACAAAAAAAAAACCCTCAAAAGCAGTGCCTACGGTACGTGCTACTATGATTGGCGTTCCTATCAAACATATTCAATAAATCTTACAATATACTGAATCAGTACCTGTATAAAATAATATTAGGAAAAGAAACATAAAAAATACAAGTAAAATGAAAGTCCCTGCGGCGTATGCAGGAAAAACAACTTGGGATTTTGATTTCCATTGGAGTCTATGAGCAATTGTTCATACAGCAAGGTCGGCAGGCAACTCCAGCCTGGATGGAACAGCCTTCGTGGATCTTAAACGATTCTTTAAATATGTAAAAAAAAAAAAATCAAAAATCATGGAGATTCATGTACCATGATATGGAGAATAAGAAACTTGAGCCAGGCTCTTTATTCACTAATCCACATTTTAGCATTCTTCCTCTAAAGGTGGATCAGTTACGAGTTTATTTGTTTTCTCTTTTTTTTTCCTCCTTTGTGTCTTTATACTTTGATTTCTTTTTTCTTTTTTTGGCTTACATGGATGATCTGATCTCTGGTTGCCCTCTCAGAAGACGACGCGAGTGAATCCTGTGCGTCATTTAAACAAAAACAGCTCATACTGAAATCTCATAGGTTGTTCCTCCGACGCCGCTCACTTTCTTCACACCACCGCCAGGTTTGTGCGCGTGGGAGCTGTGATTGTTCAGTCTCTGCCTAGAGCTGGATGAATGATCGGAAAAAAGAAGAGACACAGGCGTAAGTAAAATAAACAAAAACACAACACAACGAGGTTGTGTTAGTAAGTTAGGGGCTAGGGCTGGGCATTACATCATGCTCATCATTTCATGATATTCAATTACAGTGCCTTGAATAAGTATTTACACCCCTTGAACTTTTCCACATTTTGTAATGTTTCAACCTGAAACTGAAATGGATTTTGCTCGGATTATACGGGCTGTTTCGCAATCACGGTTGTCTTTCTGAATAACACCAACTAACTCCTGCAACTAGGTCCAGTATACTGTATATACACACTGGAGTGTCTTGTACCTTATTTTACAGGGACACACCAGCCCTACCTACAGCACTAATGTCTCATAAGTTCTTATAAATATGTCTGTAAGAGTCAAATCCGGGCTCGGTTTTGACCTTGAGGTCGTTTCTTTGAATTCTACTTTCATTATTACATTTAGATTTTTCTCCAGCTCGATGAAAAACAACCCTTTTTCTGAGGTCCAGGAATCTCCTTTGTTTGTGCAATGATACATTTCCACAAACGTGTGTTGTGAAGCTCAGACTTTGACAGAGCTCTGTTCTTTAAATAAAACACGCCCACACTCACACCTGATTGTCACCCCATTAACTGAAATCACCCGACTCTAATTTCATCTTCAAATTAACTGCTAATCCTAGAGGTTTGCATACTTTTGCGACTCACAGATGTGGATCATATTTTCCTCAATAAACAAATGACCAAATATAATATTGCTGTCTCTTGGGTTCTCTTTATCTACTTTTAAGACTTGTGTGAAAATCTGATGATGTTCTAGGCAGTGTTGTAGTTGAATCACTAAACCTCGAGTCCGAGTCCAGTCTCGAGTCCCCAGTGTTCAAGTCCAAGTCATTAAAAAAACCTTCAAGTCGAGTCCGCTACTGATCCGAGTCGAGTCCGAGAACAAGACTCCAGCCGTACCATTTGACGGTGGCTGTTTCAGCGCCATTAACATTAGTTCATTCCTGAACATGGCGTATGAACAGGTGAATGTGCTTCTCTTTATCAGGGAGTGTGAAGTATTCTGTTAGAGATGGTTGGGAGATGGATGTACAGTAAGTGCAGAAGGTGTGTTTATTAATACAAGTGAAGACGGTAAACAATCCAGAACAGCAGGCAAAATTATAAAACAGTGAAACAGGCAATAGGTCGAGCGAGGCACAAACAGGCTATCGTAGACTCGGCAGAATCAAAGACGAGAAACAGGAAATCAGGAAACCAAACAAGGAAATAAGGCTCGGTAACGTGTCAGTAACGCAACTCAATACTTCCCAAAGTAAGTGCGTTTTCACAGTTTTTATCTAGGCACGCTGATTGCACCTTAATCCTGTGCAGGTGCAAGTCATTTACGGCGCATGCAAAAGAGTCCGCTTAGGACACGCGCTCTCTGGAGCGCACCCAAGAGTCTATCTGATGTACGTGCCAAGGCGCACAGGTGTGACACTCTTGCACGAAATTAGTACAAAATTAATGTAGATATAAATATCTTATGCCAAATTATTATGGCATGTTACAAAAAATACAGAAAAGATCCGAGTCCTGGTCTCCAATTTACAAGTCCTAATGCAGTTAATGCACGGGTCCGAGTCATCAGTGCTCAAGTCCACGTCAAGTCACGAGTCCTTAAAATTAGACCACGAGTCGGACTTGAGTCCGAGTCCTGGACTTGAGTACTACAAGCCTGGTGTTAGGTCATATTTATGCAGTAATATGAAAATTCGAAAGGTTCACAAACTTTCAAGCACCACTGTATATCACAAAACAGCCCATAATACTGAAGGGAGAAGAAGATCAAAGAGGGTGAATACTTATGCAGTACTGTACATTGTATCTATGGTTATTAAAGGGGAACTGAAGTCATTTTTAAACTTGCTTTATTTCTTAATTAACGTATTATTCAATTACGTTTTCGGTTTTATTAACCTCATATCGTGACTCGTATTGGCATATAATATTACATTTATCAGCCTTTTCGGTTTTTAGCCACATTGAATATAGTTCATATGGTCCACAGCAGGCGTCGCTTATCCGCGCGATCTTCACGAAACTTGTGCGAGACTTCAAACGTGAAATGTCGGCGCCGCCATTTTGAAAACTGTTTACACAGTGGCCAGATCGCCGCATCATTCCACTTTAGATTAATTTTGAGATCTTCCAGCTTCATCAGTGATGGAGATTATTCCATACGACTTCGAACCAACGTGGAGTAGAGAAGAGTTGGAAAGACGACAGGATAAGGACGAGTCTGTCGCGCTGGTATTTACATCATTGCTGTCGCACAATTAAAACACGCCAGATCAGGCGGCTGGTGGGTTTTCAAAATAATAAATACATGCATGTGTTTTTGTGATTAATACATATTATACTGAGCGCATTTCCCACATAATCCTCACTAAGGTTTCAGACAGTGCTACAAAATGGCGTCCACACTATATAGTGCACTATATAGTGAGTAGGGAGCGATTTCGGACACAGGGAAAACTTCCGGCTTGATTACGTCAGCATTCGAAGGAGGGCGTGCGCGTCCTTTGACAACGTTGGCAGATGTTGGTCACTTTGATTTCCGCTGTACGTTTTACTTCCGTTCTACGAAGTCTTGCACAGGTCTCAGCGAATCTCATTTACGGCCGTTGCTTTGACACATGGACTGATATATTACAGAGCATATTTCAAACACTCATAACTTGCTATAGTGGTGACAAAATGGCTGTCAGAAATGCATTCCTATATTTAATAAAATCAGATAAATAGAATTTTGATAATAAAAAATTTGCCTTCAGTTCCCCTAAAATATGAAAATTTCTGCTTCTTTTCTTCAAGATAATAGAAGAAAAAAAATCTTCTACCTAACCTAAACCTAAGTTTCCCAATGTATTGCCTTTTCCTTTACAACAGTGTGTGTGATACATGCAGGGTGAGATTGAAGCATGCATGTTTTATCATAAAGATTCACACACACACACACACACACACACACACACACACACACACACACACACACACACACACACACAAAACACATCAGCACACATTTAGAGTGACACAAACAGAATGAACAAAGAGAGACAAACCTTAGCACAGAGACAGAGTCATCCTTAACGGTCACAAGGCAGGAGAAGTGAGGAAGAGACAGGAGAGGAAGATCGGAAAAGAGCAGGCAGATAAAAATAAAGGAGGAAAAGGGAACGGTGGGACAAGAACATCGCAGACACATGGGCAAATGAAAAAGAGGCAGCACAAGAGTGGAAATAATACGGTAGGTAGCAAGAAAGATATCACATTACTGACTGATCAGAGAGAGAGAGAGAGAGAGAGAGATTAACCCAAAAAACACAGAGCACCAAATCTCAGCAGGGACACAGAACTTTACCATCTTTAAAGGAGAGACAATGTGTGGGGAGGAGGGACAGAAAAATGGAACGGCGTTATCTGCGGGCGTTACTCACTTTGACGTGGAAGCCCCACCCCCTGTGTTATTTGGGCATTGCCGTAACTCTGCTCCACCTGCGTAGGATAATGATTTGCCCACAGGCATGCTTCCTGGGGCAGGGCCAGGAGGCGGTGAACCCAAAGAGCGAGCGCGAGGAGACAGGGGCGGAGCTCGGGAAGGGGGTGGGCTTGTGGGGCGCAGGAAAGGTCTGTTGGGGGAGGGTCTTAGGGGGGCAGGGCAGGCCTGGAGAGAACCCTCCCTCTGCTGAGCAGACAAGAACGGTGAGGTGTAACCCATGAGGGGTGGAGCTGCAGGAGTGGAACCGAGTGAGCGTGGGGGTGCCGGCCTGGGAGGGGACAGCTCAGGAGCAGCCGATTCAAACTCCGGACTCTCCGAGGGCGTCAGCAGACTGTCGTAGGACAGGCTGCCGTTGCGTGTCTGATTAGCCAAGCTTTTATAGCTGGTGGAGGTCGTGCCCTCAGACAGTAGTGGCCCCAGTGCATTGTGGGTTGCCTGAGCAGAGCGGATACTGGAGGAGCATGAAGCCACCGCTGAGTGTAGGAGTGTGTCAGTGAAGGAAGGATAAGACCGCCCTCCGAGAGTAGAGGGCCCACCCAGTCCCCCCGAGCCTGCTCTGCCTCCCTCCCCTCCCCCTCCTGGTCGCCACCCAGAAATAACCCGGCCTGAAAGGCTGGGCTCCGAGCGATAGCTGGCGTGACCGGTCGACAGGGGGACGGAGGGCGACTCGGTCACACTGTCCCCCCGATTCATCTGAGAGAAAGACACACAGAGGGAGACAGTGTATCAAACGCTCCACACAGCAGCAGTAACACGGGGGAGGTTTAAAGATGATGTGAAACAGAAGCAAACTCTCAACAGAGTCTCTCAACCATAACGGATTCTCACTCGTAATGGACGGAGCAATAGTATAAATAAGACATTAGCGTGAATAAGATGGACACAGTAGTCAAGATAGTGTTTTAATTGTGTGCGAGTAAAATTACAGATGCAAGCGATACATTTAAGTCACAAATAATGCCATGTGGAAAATATGGATGCAAGCCAATAAATTTCAATTAATTTAGTGGAAATGTGTGGAATTTGGACATTTTGGGTGAAGTATAAAATTGTCTGTTGTAGATCATCTGTCTCATGGAAGGGAACTTTGCTAATCAAAGCACAATTATAGCCAGTAAGCTGTAAGTGTAAAACTATAATGTTGTTTCACATCATGTTAACCAAAGGGGCAGGAGGAGAAAAGAAGAACATAACCCTTAAGACAGACTGAAACATATTCGTAGGAACTGGCACGGCATGACACAAATACAACCACAGAGCAACACAACACAACACAACACACACAGCTACAACATATGTGACTGTCTGATCATTAGAAGGTTAAAAACAGAGACATATTTGTGCACAATTATAAATATTACAAAAAGTGCAGACCATCCAGAGTGAAGAGTCTGTTCTTACCAGTGTGTGTGTGTGTGTGTGAGTTCACATCTGCACACTTTCTTACCTTGTGTGTAGAATGTGTGTGGTTTTTTCCTGGACTGCTATAGGCAGGCCGATATTTATATAATGCAGGTGTGGGTGGAGCTTCACTCAGGAGACTGCTCTCTGATTGGACGATGAGCGAAATAAATAATGTGCATAAAATTATACCAGACCTAATTCATAGATTTCATCTGATCCAGACTGTATGGGTGCGGTTAAAATACTGACCTTCGTTGTGTGTGTGAGGCAGCCCTTGGTATCTGTGCTCTGGTTTAGGAGGTGGGGGCGGTTCAATGTCTGTAGACTGACTTCCCATGGCCTCCAGGCTACTTTTGGACTACAACACACGCACAAACAACTTTATTCATGTGAAAAACTAAATGCTAATCAAGCTAACAAGACAACGATGAGGTGTGACACACTGTGGTAATATTAAATAGGTTATAAACACAATAAATCTATACTCGCTAGCCACGTACTCATGCACAACATTATCTAAGTTTACAATGAAAAAAACAAAAACAAACCCAAAGCAGCAGTTCTGCTATCAGAGCCAGCCTGGTTAAAGCGGACAGTAAAGCTATGGTAACTCAAATAACCACTCTTTACAACCATGGTGAGCAGAAAAGCAGCTCAGAACGCACAACACGTTAAACTTTGAGTTGGATGGACAACAACAGCAGAACGTTCCCATTCGGTTCTACTCTTTCCAGCCAAGAACAGGAATTTGAGTCTACAGTAGACCAAAGCTAGACAGCTAGAGACTGGAAACAGACCAAGCAAGGTTTTTCTAATCTTCAACTGTCCAGTTTCAGTAACTATAAAATGGAAACTAACAATAAAATGTCAAATAATAAAATAGATTTTAAAAAATGCAATGTGCTATTGACTAATATAAAAGACAGCACTGCAATACAGTTGTATAGATAACACCTGTGTTTGTGTTTACATGTGTCTGCGCGTGTAAATGTGTACCTGCTGGATCCCGTTGTCCAGAACTTTAGCAGCAAGCTGTGCTTCGGAAAGTTGAGGCCGCAGAAACGGAGGCTGAACCTGAAAAGACTGGCTCTGCCTCAACCTCCCTACATACCTGCGCACACATACACACACACACACACTCCTCAGGATCAGGATTACACTGGTAGGAGATAAAATAAAACAGATTTGTACACATTTATAAAATAAGTGTGCAAACCTTGGCGCTTGAGCGCTGCAGAGCACATGAGACACGTTTTTACAACATCCGTGTGTGAATGGGTTCACGCCCCCTCTGAACTTCCCTGTAACCTGAAAAGAGTGAAAGAAAAGGACAAAAAATGACTTTACAGGTTTCTACTACCAAACTATACATAATATTTATACTGCCTCAATCTTCACACATGTAAACACACACCTGTTCATTTGTTGTTCTTCCTCTGGCTACCAGTACAACATGGAAGCCTGTGAGTCCTGCGACTGGGACAAAAAACAGACCTGCGATACACATCACTGCCATACTGAAGACTGTGTTAAGGACGTATGATATTCATTAATTCCTTATCTTTACTGCTTATCCATTGCAGGTCACAGGTGAGAGAGGAACTGTGCAGGAAGTACATATACTATCTAAATGTGTGTATAGATTGTTTATGCAGCACTTTATATCATACACGATATAATTTCTCGCATTGTAGTTCAAGCAAATTGCCCAGAAGAGGATGGGTTCTCTTTCGAGTCTGTTTCCTCTCAAGCGTTTTTGAGTCCTTGTACAACTGGAATTTTTGTAGAGCTGCTTTGTGACAATGAAAAAGAAGAAGCCTTTATTTGGTCACATGTACATTCAAGCACAGCGAAATTCCTCCTCTGCATTTAACCCGTCTGAAGCAGTGAACACATTCATGCACACACAAGTGAGCAATGAGCACACACGCATACCCAGAGCAGTGGGCAGCTATGGTACAGTGCCCGGGGAGCAGTTGGGGTTTGGTGCCTTGTGCAAGAGCCTTGAACCCAAGGCTGCTTCTCTAAGCTTCAGACATTGTTAAAAGTGCTACACAAATAAAAGCAAACTGAACTGAACTAAGTGAAAATTCACAACAGCCAAACCCAGTGGAATACAGTACACAGTTACCCCTTTTCCACCAAATCAGTTCCAGGGCTGGTTCGGGGCCAGTGCTGGTGCTGGTTCACAACTCGTTCAACTTGCGAGCCAGCTGAGAACCAGTTTACTTTTCCATAGCTCGCGGTGCTAACGGAAGACACGTCATTACGTCGCTGTATACGTCAGTTATGTCGTTGTATACGTCATTACGTCGCTGTATACGTCAGTTACGTCGCTACGTTTGCATAAACCTTGGCGCGAATATTGAAGCAAAAACAACACGGAAGAAGCAGCAGCAGCAACAACAATAATAATAATGGATGACTTCGCGTTTGTACAGTTGCTGCTTCTCGTCGCTTAAAAATGGTGATCTTTTGCGGTCTTGTTATTGTTGTTGGTCTTAACAATTCCACCCCTCGCTGACGTAAGTGGTTCTTTCCTCTGGCCCAGCAGAGAGCTGGTGCTAGCCTGGAACCGGTTTTTCTGGCCCCAGAGCCAGTTCTTTGTCAGTGGAAACAGAAAACCCGGTTCCAAACTAAGCACTGGCCCCGAACCAGCCCTGGAACTGCTTTGGTGGAAAAGGGGCAAGTGTGAGTTCTTGGAACGTTTACTAAAAGGCAGGTTTCTGCTCCAAAACCCTTTTCAGGAACTTTTCCTTTATAGGAATCAGTGCTGATTTTATCTTTTGGTATGGTTTTAGTTCCTGCATCTGGCTAGCACGTGATTAAAACATGAGCATGGTTTAGCTCAGTGATATGGCAACTCAAAAGAAACCGGAGAACCTTCGTTCTACTGCCTCAGAGGCTGACCGAGACTCGCTGATGCCTTGTGTTAAAAGGATACGTAACTCCAGAATGCACTTCGTCCAGTTGTTCGGTGTGATAGAGGATGTACAGCAGGCTGAATCCAAACACGCCCATTATGTGTGTCGATAGAGATAAAAGGAACAGGAAGAAATAACGGTAGTTCCGCCTCCCGATGCAGTTATTCACCCATGGACAGTGATGGTCAAACTCCTAAAGTCCGAAGAGACAGAGATATTAAACAGATGATTTAACAGGGATACAACATGACACAGAAGAATGCAGTGAAAGTGTGCGCACCTCGACACAGTTGTCACACACAGAGCAGTGTGAGCATCGGGGAGGTCTGTAGAAGCGGCACGTGGAACACCATTTCATGCGCACCTGAATGCCCCTCACCTCCACAGTCTTATAAAGAGGAGCCCGGAAATCATCCTCCTTATCTTCATCTTCCTCCGCTGCAGAATACAAACAAACAAACAAACAAACAAACAAACAAACAAATAACCAGCTACTCGTGATTAAAATTGATGAATTAAAAGAAAAACTTGTGGGTATCTGGTGTGTGTGTGTGTGTGTGTGGTGGGGGGGATTTATTTTTTCTGGCATGGTTTCTATCCATCTGGAGGATGAAGCATCATGATGAAACATTTCTATCCTGATCGGAGTGTATTTCTAATATACGTTATTGTTTCTATAGCGACAACTACGCTACATGTAGACAGATTTTTTTTTTAAATATAGTGACGTTTTCTGGAAGTAAACACGGCTACAACTGAACTGAAATGTTTCTTGGATGTTCCACAAACCATAAACACACAAAATTAATAACATAAAATTTTATACATTTATTAATTTTATTAATTGAACAATTGTAATCGTTGGCAAACTGTTCTTGTACAAGAGAAACAAGAGTGCTCAGAGAGCACAATATCCCCCACTGGCAACTAGACCATAACTCTGGTAAAATGCGACTGAATTGAACGAAATTGCAATATGCTTATTAACGACATATAACAAAGAATCCTGCCAAGCTTCATGAAATTCCTCCAAAAATTGTGAGGGGAGTTGATTTCAGAAGGTGAGTACCCTTCCCAGGACGGACAGATGAACATCACCACAACATAATCCCCCTTTGGGAATTTCGACTAGCGGGGGATAAAAACTTTTTGCCAAATTACATGAAATTCCTCCAAAAATTGTGAGGGAAGTTGATTTCAGAAAGCAAGCACACCTTGATGAAATTGCCAAAGTCCAAGTTTGTTAATAATCGAGGGCATAACTGGGAAAATTTGCCCAAATTAAAGGAAATTTCAATAACTGTCATATAACAAAGTCTTTTACCAAATTTGGTTCAATTCCTCCACAAATTGTGAGAGGAGTTGATTTCAGAAGAACGTCCACCCTCATGAAATTGTCAGAGTACAAATTATTTAATCAAGGGTCAAAACTCTGGTAAAAATTTTCACAAACGAAATTAAATCGCAATATGCGTATTACCATCACAGAACAAGGCCTTTTGCCAAGCTTTGAGAAATTCGTCCAAAAACTGTGAGAAGAGTTGATGTCAGAAGGCAAACACACCTTCATGGAATTGTCAAAGTACAAGGATGTTAATCAAGGGCTGTAACTCTGGTAAAATGCGACCAAATTGAACAAAATAACAATATTTGTACTAATGACATACAACAATGCCTTTTACCAGGTTTCATGAAATTCCTCCAAAAACTGTGAGAGGAGTTTATTTCAGAAGGAAAACACACTCAAGAAATTGTCAAAGTATAATTTTGTTAATCAAGGGCTGTAACTCTGGTAAAATGTGACCGAATTGAACGAAATTACAATATATGTACCGTACTACTGACATATAACAAAGCTCCCAAAATTGTGAGAGGAGTCGATTTCAGAAGGTGAGCACCCTTCCTGGGACCGATGGGCATCGCCACGACATAATCCCCCTTCGGGCCTTTCAGCCAGAGGGGGATAATAAAAACTTAAACAATGGATAATTTTCCAACAAGAGCACACCCCCAAGTGTTCTACCCTTTACTTAAGGCCCTGGTCATGCTTTTGGTCCCAATCACATTGCACAAGGTGTAAAATTGAAACATCTTTGTATGTACCCAGTACTATACTTTTTGATTTCCTAATACCCTAAAGTTAACAAGTCACATGGAGTGCGATCTCAACGGGACCTAGTGCACATTATCCAGGCATCTGAATGAAGCAACAAGAAGGCTCTTCTGTTTCAAATAAGAAGGTGGTGTAAACTCGAGGTTTCTAAAATTCACTTTACCTCGGCTTGTCAGTGATCGAAGCAAGGAAAATAAACACACTTTCTTTGTGGCAAAACTTGAAAATTTCAGCAGAATCAGAACACCGCTTACAGAGGCGACTGAAATTCCGTATGTGACATAAATGTTTACGGAAAATAGTCGAATGAACTTTGGCCAAATGGCACATCTTAAAATTCTCAGTGTTTCAGAAGTCTGTGTATATTACACCTATACATGTTCGACTCTGCCTTCTGAGAGAGTGTTTTGAATGACTCCAGTTGTTACCTGTTGGGACACAGCAGCCTACTAGAAATAACTTAAAGCTGTTTACGGAAAATGTTACATACGGAACCATGGGTTTGCATTGCATCTGGTGAGACTGACATTCACAACATACAGCTTGAATCTTACTAAACATTTCAGCTATCAGCTGTTAGTAGTCCATTCAACCAACAAGAAATTTAGAGGCCATGCCAAACAGGTAAACACTATTAACAGTTCCTATCTGATCCTATATCTGCACACAACACGGCATACGGCCAAATGGGAGGCTTTTGGTGACTGTGGTCACCTGGACATAATGTGACCTAAAATATCATCAGATTTTCACACAAGTCCTAAAAGTAGATAAAGAGAACCCAGTTAAACAAATAAGACAAAAATATTATACTTGGTCATTTATTTATTGAGGAAAATGATCCAATATTACATATCTGTGAGTAGCAAAAGTATGTGAACCTCTAGGATTAGCAGTTAATTTGAAGGTGAAATTAGAGTCAGGTGTTTTCAATCAATGGGATGACAATCAGGTGTGAGTGGGCACCCTGTTTTATTTAAAGAACAGGGATCTATCAAAGTCTGAGCTTCACAACACATGTTTGTGGAAGTGTATCATGGCACAAACAAAGGAGATTTCTGAGGACTTCAGAAAAAGCATTGCTGATGCTCATCAGGCTGGAAAAGGTTACAAAACCATCTCTAAAGAGTTTGGACTCCACCAATCCACAGTCAAACAGATTGTGTACAAATGGAGGAGATTCAAGACCATTGTTACCCTCCCCAGGAGTGGTCGACCAACAAAGACCACTCCAAAAGCAAGGCGTGTAATAGTTGTCGAGGTCACAAACGACCCCAGGGTAACTTCTAAGCAACTGAAGGCCTCTCTCACATTGGCTAATGTTAATGTTCTTGAGTCCACCATCAGGAGAACACTGAACAACAATGGTGTGCATGGCAGGGTTGCAAGGAGAAAGCCACTGCTCTCCAAAAAGAACACTGCTGCTCGTCTACAGTTTGCTATAGATCACGTGGACAAGCCAGAAGGCTACTGGAAAAATGTTTTGTGGACGGATAAGACCAAAATAGAACTTTTTGGTTTAAATGAGAAGCGTTATGTTTGGAGAAAGGAAAACACTGCATTCCAGCATAAGAACCTTATCCCATCTGTGAAACATGGTGGTGGTAGTATCATGGTTTGGGCCTGTTTTGCTGCATCTGGGCCAGGACGGCTTGCCATCATTGATGGAACAATCTCATCTCATCTCATTATCTCTAGCCGCTTTATCCTTCTACAGGGTCGCAGGCAAGCTGGAGCCTATCCCAGCTGACTACGGGCGAAAGGCGGGGTACACCCTGGACAAGTCGCCAGGTCATCACAGGGCTGATGGAACAATGAATTCTGAATTATACCAGTGAATTCTAAAGGAAAATGTCAGGACATCTGTCTAGGAACTGAATCTCAAGAGAAGGTGGGTCATGCAGCAAGACAACGACCCTAAGCACACAAGTTGTTCTATCAAAGAATGATTAAAGAAGAATAAAGTTAATGTTTTGGAATGGCCAAGTCAAAGTCCTGACCTTAATCCAACTGAAATGTTGTGGAAGGTTCTGAAGCGAGCAGTTCATGTGAGGAAACCCACCAACATCCCAGAGTTGAAGCTGTTCTGTACGGAGGAACGGGCTAAAATTCCTCCAAGCCGGTGTGCAGGACTGATCAACAGTTACTGCAAACGTTTAGTTGCAGTTATTGCTGCACAAGGGGGTCACACCAGATACTGAAAGCGAAGCTTCACATACTTTTGCCACTCACAGATCTGTAATATTAGATAATTTTTCTCAATAAATAAATGACCAAGTGTAATATTTGTGTCTCATTTGTTTAACTGGGTTCTCTTTATCTACTTTTAGGACTTGTGTGAAAATCTGATGATGTTTTAGGTCATATTTATGCAGAAATATAGAAAATCCTAAAGGGTTCACAAACTTCCAAGCACCACTGTAGATCAGAAAAATATCATGATGCTACCCAGACTAGTCCTATATGAACACTATTAGGACATGCTGTGCTTTTGGTGATAAATATCTAACATTATCTAATAGGAGCTTAGACATGACATTTTTTGGAATTGGACCAATGGTGTGACCAGGGCCTTAACACTTAACACTGACTATACACCAGAATTTCAGACCATCCTGGTCTACGAATTTCACTCTTGATCACACAAACATGAGTTTGTACCTCTGGGGAAGATGCCTGGGTCCATAAACGTAGCCATGCAAAAGTTGGCCAGGGTGAAGAGGAAGACCACGACGTTGTAGACCGGAATGGAAGAAGAGAAACGCTCAGCCAGCCAAGGACAACTACAATCACAGAGCAAGGCAAATCATACTTTTCCTGCAGATTAAAGTCATACAGAGACAGACAAATGTAAAAGTCAGAGACTTACGTGAAGCACAGGAAAAGCGTCGTAGCCCCAACGAGGAAGGTTGTCGCCGCAGATACAGGCACATAGCGACTGGGACGAAAGCGCCGCGAAGGGGAGGGGTCTCCGAGAGCCCCACCCACACTGAGACCCGCAGGCATTGGGGAGAAAACAGAAAGCTAAAAGCGGATGGGAGGGCTCAGAAAACAAGCGTATGTTGTCTGCTGCGTGCTGAGCTACAGGAGGAAAGTACTGTCATTGTAAAAGTAACTTTTATAGTAACTTCTGGTGGAAAATAATAAAAAAAACCCAACAATAATAATTATAATAATAAAATGCACATTATAAATTATACATCGAAATGTAAAATGTAAAAATAGCCTCAAAATTCAAGGTGCACATATCCAAAACAATTTCATGAACACTCTGATGAACACAGTGCAGGTGCTTATGTGTACTTATACATAAAAATATTTATACAATTCATGATCTAACTAAACCGTGATAAAATAGATCTATAGTTTCATCAAAAAAATAGACATTCATATGGCTTGAATGTGACACGATTTGGCAGGAAGAGAAAAAAACCCAAACAAAACAAGTGAAAGCTCTTTTAGTGCAAATCGCTTCTAAGCCCTGTGTTTCAGCAATCAGAGACGCTGAGGAGAAACAGCAGCAAACAAAGCAGTCACTCATGCAGGAAGCCCAGTTAATTGACCTACAGTACTCTTTCTCAAGAACAAGGCGTACGTTTCAAAGTACACAAGTGATGAGTGAATGCGAATGCATGAGTCAAACATGAGGCAGCCCAAAAGAAAAACCCGAAAAGGAACAATGGAAGGGTGCGTGGAAATAATGAGTCAAACAGAAAAAGGAAACAATGGAATGAAAAATTCTGCCACAGTCTCTGCAGGAGCCCTGGTGCCCGCTGGGATGGTCCGTCTAATAAAAGATCGTAATTATGAAGATGAAGAACAAAAATGGCGCTCTTGCGGTCTTCTGGCCTAAATGACAGCTCATACTTCTGAACTTAACTCGTCCCAGGAGGAAAAAACTGGTCTTTTCTGGAGAAATATTGTGAACGCTCGAGCACTTTAGTATCCATATGAAGATGGCAAGGTCCAGAGTCCTTCAGAGGGTTGTATGGACACACACGGCTCCCTCGCCTGTGTGTGTTTCCACCGGGGCGAGTGCATCCGTCACGGCGCCCACGTGAGTCCAAAAGCATTTTGGCTCCGTTTTGCAACCCATCAGGCCCCTCTTTGTTTTACAGGAAACAAAAATGAATGGAGTTTATGAGCATTTCCGGAATGGCATCTTTTTCCCCCCTCTCTTGTCCTGCAAGCAGGTCGCAGGTTCAACCTATAAGAAGGAGAGAAAATGACACATTATTTCAATGATCATAAGTAAGGAATAAGGGCCCGATCCCACAACACCAATAACGATACCTATAACTATGACTATAACTCCACCTCTGCCTGAATTTACATCCAGGCAGTCTGGAGCAGAAACACCACAACTATAATCCCGACTCTAATATCACTTGGTCTTGACACTCAGGGAAATAAATGCATGCAACTTAGGAATAGTCATGGAAGTTTTTTCCAAGTAGTAGCACATTATTCCGGGTCATACTGTACAGCTTGGACTTCAAAACAACCCATGTACACACTCCGGTGGTTGATAAAATACAGATAGATCACGGACTACGTAAATATAATAAAAAAAGATACAAAATACGGAGTGGTTACGGATTTTAATACGGATGCTAATAATTTATGGACTGGTCATGGATGTTTCAGTATATTACAGATTGGTTACCGATTTTATACAGATAATGCATCACGGATAAAAAATTAAGAAGTCAAAAACAATTAAATGCTTGGACTGCCGAAGTTCTCATTCTCATCTCATTATCTCTAGCCGCTTTATCTTGTTCTACAGGGTCGCAGGCAAGCTGGAGCCTATCCCAGCTGACTACGGGTGAAAGGCGGGGTACACCCTGGACAAGTCGCCAGGTCATCACAGGGCTGACACATAGACACAGACAACCATTCACACTCATATTCACACCTACGGTCAATTTAGAGTCACCAGTTAACTTAACCTGCATGCCTTTGGACTGTGGGGGAAACCGGAGCACCCGGAGGAAACCCACGCGGACAACATGCAAACTCCACACAGAAAGGCCCTCGCCGGCCACGGGGCTCGAACCCGGACCTTCTTGCTGTGAGGCGACTAGGGATGGCGAAAACTAAAAAAAATCTTGACCGACCACCAAACCTCATTAGCCGGTTAAAGTTGGTTAACCTATGAGTTTAAACAGGGATGCAAACGGCGCGCCTTTTGGCGGATGCCGCCTTTTTCATGGCTGAATCGTGCAGATCCGATTTTTTTTTTAGGGGGGGCGTTGGAGTGATGAAATTATTCAGACACTCCAACATCCCCCCCCCCAAAAAAAAGAAAAAAATCGGATCTGCACGATTCAGCCGTGAAAAAGTCGGCATCTGCGCCTTTAGTTTGTGTGGAGAGATATGATCTGCAATAACATGCATTGTTGGCTACAGACCGAAACATACTTTCAGACTGCACTGGCCAAGGCAGGACTAAACTCGATGTGCCTTCTAATAATAATAATAATAAAATAAAAAAAAAACAGTAATTTGTAAGCTAAAAAGCCTGTGTCTACACTTTTTTCTTTCACCGCGTGGCAGCTGTCTTCACCTGGGGCAGGAGGGCGGGACATGACTGAATGGGTGTTTCTGATTTGTCAGCTGTCATCCTTACACCGCATGGCATGCCCCAAGCGTTTACAACACAGAATTCCAGGTTCTCCGCTCCAAAATCGTCAGCTTCAAAACGATTTTTTTTTTTAACCGACAACCAAAAAAAAAAATTAACCGGTTGACGTTGATTTGGTCAACCACCGGTCAAACGGTCATCGGTTAACATCCCTAGAGGCGACAGCGCTAACCACTACACCACCGTGCCGCCCCTGCCGAAGCTCATAATTAAAATATCTTACCTGCACTTACATGTTTACTTTATTCATTTGCTATTGATATTCCACAGAAAAGCACATATCCATGAATAAAAGAGCAGTGCTTTGCATTATGTTTTTATTTTTTGTGAATCCGTATTCCGTAATTTCATGATGCAACAAGGATGTACAAAGATACCCGGGGAAAAATAGCACATGCTCAGACAGCGTCACATGTAAACAATTACCTGATCGGTCAGGTGTTTTATCGGCTCAGGTCCAGGCCTGGAAAAATGGCTCCAGAAGCAACCTCACTGGTATAGATAAACCCAGACCTGGGCTATAGGGATCGTTATCGGCCTGGTGTGAGCACCAAGCACATAACCTGCAGGGGACCGATTTATTTATAGATATCGTTATAGTGGGACTGGGCCTTAAAGGCCAACTAAGATGACAATTATCCTACCCGTTTTTCTTATTTTAAACAAACAAATAGTTGTTTTCAACCACATAAGAGCCCATTTTCTGACTGTTTACGATAGTAAACGATTTTAGTTAGCCAATTACTTTCGCATAACCTATTTTACACGCTATCGCTGTTCAGTTGATGGTCAGAAATGTTCGTAAGCTCCCGACAGGTGATGTCACTCACAGTGCGAGGCCATATTTGAGAGAAGAGAGAACAGTGAGGATCATTTGCGTCTGTATTTTTTAAGATTATTTGAGGTAATGGTTGGATCCACGTGTTGTGCGGGAGTGTAGTGTAGAATATCCCAGCCAGGTTAAAGGTTTTTTTCTTTTACGTTCGTTAATTCAGGGGTGCCACCACTTCGCTCTTGACTCGTTCATAAAAACCTTCCTCATCAAGACGTCACCAGGCTAGCCTACCGTAATTACCATGGTAGACAGTCCAACCCCTGTGGCAATGCAAAAAGAGGGTAAACAAACATTACCCTATCCTCAGTGTTTGTTTACCCTCTTTCTGCGTTGCCGCGTGGGTTGGACTGTCTACCACGGTAATTATGGTAGGCTAGCCTGGTGACGTCTTGATGAAGTTTTTTATGAACGAGTCGAGAGCGTAGTGGTAGGAAGTGGTGGCACCCCTGATTTAACAAGCGTAAAAGAAAAAAGAAAACTTAAATAACTTAACTTTAACCTGGCTGGGATATTCTACGCTACACTCCCGCACAACACCTGGATCCAACCATTACCTCAAATAATCTTAAAAAATACAGACACAAATGATCCTCGCTGTTCTCTCTTCTCTCAAATATGGCCGTGTACTGTAAGTGACATCACACTTTACGGAAACCATTCGGAAAGCAGCTCGGGTGTTTCCGGCAATATTTCCGCCATTTTCCGTACAAGTGTGAAATAACGCATAGTTTCAGCCTCGTTTTACAGGTAAAGAGTTCGGATTTGTCCATAAGTCAGGGTTGCAGCTTGTTAATACACTATTTCAGAAGTACAGTGAACCCCCCCGACACTGTCACCTTCATGGATATTTAAAAGACAGTGTGAAGCAGTGTGATGTTATCGGATAACAATCCATGACCGGCTGTTGTGATGCTTTTTGCAACGAAATTGTTACTGCCTGGAAGTTGATTATTTTTCTATAACAGCATGTTGTATTCCTCTTATGCCCCTTTTCCACCAAAGCAGTTCCAGGGCTGGTTCGGGGCCAGTGCTTAGTTTGGAACCAGGTTTTCTGTTTCCACTGACAAAGAACTGGCTCTGGGGCCAGAAAAAACGGTTCCAGGCTAGCACCAACTCTTTGCTGGGCCAGAGGAAAGAACCGCTTACGTCAGCGGGGGGGGGGGGGGGGGGTTGTTAAGACCAACAATAGCAAGACCGCGAAAGGTCGCCATTTTTAAGCGACGAGAAGCAGCAGCTGTACAAACGCGAAGTCATCCATTATTATTGTTGCTGTTGTTGCTGCTTCTTCTTCTCCGTGTTGTTGTTGCTTCAATGTTCGCGCCAAGGTTTATGCAAACGCAGCAACGTAACTGACGTATACAGTGACATAACTGACGTATACAGCGACGTAATGACGTGGCTCCCCTTAGCACCCCGAGCTATGGAAAAGCAAACTGGTTCTCAGCTGACTCGCAAGTTGAACAAGTTGTGAACCAGCACCAGCACTGGCCCCGAACCAGCCCTGGAACTGATTTGGTGGAAAAGGGGTATTAGACATTTGGCAGTAATTACAGCCTTTTTTCTCTCTCTCATAAAATTAACAAGACAAAAAAACAAACACGTCGTAATGTTACTGAAAAACCAAAAAAGTGCAAACTCCCCTGTCCCATAGATGAAAAACTACTAACTAGAGGAAGCCATGGTCTAATGGATAAAGCAGCAGCTTTGGAACCAAAAGGTTGCTGGTTTGATTCTCTGGACCAGCAGGAATGGCTGAAGTGCCCTTGAGCAAGGCAGCTAACCCCTAACTGCTCCCCAAGCTGCTCTGGGTATGTTGTACATTGCTCTGGATAAGAGCGTCTGCTAAATGCCTGTAACGTATTGTAATTAATGTACTAACTTCCAAAGTGCTGACACTGGAGGCTCCTTCCATAAATGTGAAATACATATCTCCTTATAGAAAATGTCACCTTATCAACAATCATTAGTCTTTAATAGTTTATTTAGTATGTAGTCGATCGCCGTAAAACTTCCTGTGAATGTGTTGTTGCTATATTTAAAAATATTACTTGATTTGCAGACTCAATACTCAGAGCTGCTTTAATAGAACATTAATCAACACTTAAATTTAACAGCACTGTGGTATCATAATAAAAAAAAAAAAACCCGTTTTTGATTTTGTGCTGAAACTTGGTCGGAAGAATTTCGCAACGAATGTGAGAAAGAAAGACACAGCCCTGGCATATACGGTATATGTGTGTGTGTGTGTGTGTGTGCGTGTGTGTACATAACATGTTGAAACCTGATCACATGACTTCTTCCTCCCGTCACATTTGACTCAACAGACAAAGGGTGTGACCACGACACCCTGTCTATTTTAATTTAATTTATCTCAATGCAGTGATGCAAACATGTATCGCATTCCAACTGAGCTTGTATAGAGTCGTCACTAAAAGATGTCACACTTTTTCATGCTGTTGAAGAAATATAGGGGAATGTGTCCCATACCAGGAAAACATACCATACTCGCGTATACAGTTATACGACGAACATCCTCAAACAACAGACCCGCAATTAAACGGTGACGCTCTGCTCGTGTCATCAATTAAGGTCATGCAGAAAACAGGGTCGCATAATGAGAAACACCATCAATTAATATGTTTCGTTTACATTTCACCACTCACCTCTGGGGAGCTCTAGCTGTCCCCTGAGTTCTGCATAATCCTATAGAAGCCATCTTCCTATAAAGGACTTTCACTGATGTCACAAATTTTTGTTTTTCACACAGTGTCCGCCATATTCCCAGGCAAACAAAGAAACAGCTGCGACAATTAATAATGAAAATCGAGATGACTGCAGTCAGTACACTCTCTCAAACTATTAAAAATTTATATTATACCAGCAGATCACGTTACATCCAAAAGCTGAAACATGCAGGCATCACCACAGAGCCATATAATTTACCCACAAATGTGTTTAAAGGCCTAGAGAAATGTACCCCCTTCCTCCTTGGATAATAATAGTACAAGTCCCGACAGTGAAAACCTATAACAAAAATCCACATCGTAAATGTCGGGAACATTCAGAATTTGTTGAGTTTAAATTTCCCGCCAAGGGAATCCCGGTACCAACGTCGCCATTATTAGCTGGCTTTCACATGACGTCACGAGTGTAAGTGGTTTTACTGGCGGTTTTTCCACTGATGTCCACACAGTGTAGCTTCTGTCCGACTTTCTGCTAGATTACATACATTTTGACGGAAACTTGCGACAGAACACGACGTAGAAAGAGAGACAAATGGTTAAACGACACTCTATGACTGTTATGGAGAAGAAGGGGGAGAGGGGAAAAAAAAAGGGAAAGTGCCTGAAAAGCGATGTATCGTTGCCGGGTGCAGCAACAGAAATGCCGAGGGAGTGGCCCTGTTCCTCTTCCCGAAAGATAAAGGTAATCACTAATTAGTCAAGACTTTGCTACAATTAACTGCAAAGCATTTTGTTTCCAACATATTGTAATACTGTATTACTAACTTGAGGAATGCATCTTCAACTTCCAGTCATCCAAACCCCTTAAGGTGCAAAGGTGAGCTCGTGCCGGGGCGAATAACATCCCGAGGCACGGTCCTACTGGGCTGTGCCCATGCTGGTTCATAGGGGATCGTGTAGAGGGGGGTGCCTGCAAAATTTGGCTTCGGTGGGACCACCGGTGGCTGAGTTATGAGCATTTAAAGGCCGGCTGAAGCCGTGGATCAAATCAAAACTTAAGGTTCATCATTGTCACTGTCCCCGCTTTCATCGGACAATTCTGGCTCGAATCAGTACGGTTCGATACCTCTCTCTGCTTCCCTATCGCTGGGCACTTCTTCCTCTGTCAGAACATTGTCATCAACTTGAACTGACGAAAAACTACTAAAAGTTTCTCCCTCACTAAATTCCTGCTCACTTTGGTCGCTCATGATGTTGTTCATGGCCGACACACACCAGTGACGTCACGCGGCTCCCGTCTGCTACTTCCGGGTGGTTCTAAAAGGGCTAAATTTACTCGGCTTTTGTCTGCGAATATATCCGCTACTGTGCGGTTTAGAGAACAGTGGCCTCTGTCCAGGGACTCAATAAACCTCGCCGAATTTAACTGCTATTCTGTTTTAGTGCAAAAAAAAAAGCATTTCTCTAGGCCTTTAATTACCGTATTTTTGGGACTATAAGGCGCACTTAAAATCCTTAAATTTTCTCAAAAATTCACAGTGCACCTTATAATCCAGCGCGCCTTATGTATGATTACTTGTTGTGCTTACTGACCGATTTTATGTGGTACAATGCGCTCAAAAATTTGTCGAAATGTGTAAGTACGACTTTGGTAAGCAACGAAGCCGCTCCGCTCAATGGATATTCGGAGCATTACGGTACGATGTGTCACTACCTGATTGGCCCCATAACAGGACCCCTGAGCAGTCTACAAGACTGCCTGACTGTAATGTCTAAACTAGAACTGCATTCGTGTAAGGCAGCCCGGGCCCGGAGTACAAGCTAGCAACAATAAACCAATCAGAGAACAGTATTTAGTACGCTTACCCCCGCCACTTTTTATACGTAATACGTACTGTGCTTCAACATTATATTACAGTACATTTGTGTGTACGTAAAAGGACCCCCAAAATGGCACCTGTTAAGAGGCATGCTTACGAAGCGGGTTTCAAGCGGGTTGGAAGAGGAACGAATCAATAAGTGAGTGTATTTTTCTGTACCGGTATTTGTTGTTACAACTGAGTGGAATAAAGTTTGATTTACCGGACTGTGTTGTTTTGCTTAATGCGCCTTACAATCCAGTGCGCCTTATGTGTGAACAGACACGTTAATTCACAGTGCGCCATATAATCTGATGCGCCTTATCGCCTGAAAAATACGCTTTTTATTCTGCACACTGCCCTCTCGCTCTCTGTGTGTGCATGCTTGTTCACCGCTTCAGATGGGTTAAATGCAGAGGAGGAACTTTGCTGTGCTTGAGTTTATATGTGACAAAAAAAAGGCTTCTTCTTCTTCTTAATTCACCCACAAATGTATTTATTCCACTTGAAAAGTGTTCAGCAAACTAGCTACCAGATTTAGGACTTGGGACTTCTAAATACACAGAGACGTTAAAGGCAGACAGAAGTACAGATATTTCGAGGCAGGTTTTGTGCCGGAATATTATGGGAAATTCCCAATAAAGAAAAATACCTTATTATGACAAAGGGAAGCTCAAACGTGGACTTCTAATAGTAATAAACAAGTCAGGGCCGAGATCTAGCATATTTTATGGTGTTTAGTCTCGTCTATGTGATCAGTACATAACAAACATGCTGCTAGTCTTGCCAAGCATTCAGTCTAATAAAATATATCGCACCCAAAGCCCACATCCAGATCTACATTTTAACGTTACACAGAGCTTTCACACTAACCTGATATAAAATGTTCTCCACACACACGGGAATGTTTTTCTTCCTGTTTAATTGCAGCTCACCATTTTTCTCATCGTTCTGGGTTCTCCGGGAAGCGGTGAAAAGTTAAACCAGACTTATCTCCACATCTGTTATTACATCCAAAAGCACTACAGGTCCCTGGCATTGTTCTTTTAGATGGAACTTCTACAAGTTTATCTCTAGATGTTTACTGAACTGGGCTTACAATCACTCGCGTACACTTGCGTCGGCCACTGGCAAACACAAAGCTCGCCCGGCAACATAGCCACGTAAACAAATCCGCAGTTGCGATGACATCACGTGAAAGTCCTCTATTAGTGGGTTTTTAGATGTGTGTTGTAGCAGCGGTCGCACAGATTTCCGTGCTCTAGCCAACGCTTCCCTATCACGCAACAGCTACCAAGCAGGAAGGATAAAGCATAGCGTGCTTCCTCTGAAAGCACATTTTTCCGAACTGCAACTTCACAAGGTAGCATTACACACTCTGACGAAAGCGCTGTCTGCCCTCTTCTGCATACATGGGCTCATAAATGTACATGATTGGCTATGAAGCCATTATCATTCTCAACTCATGGCCAAATAATTACTTTTTAATGGTGCCCGATTTGTCCTTGTGACTGAAAAATCAGGCTGAAAATCAGACACAGCGTAAAGGCATTTTTAATCATTCATGACCAATTTAGTTGTTTATTTCTGTTTGGCACCCTGTTCTCATCAATGTGTCATGTGCTAATACGAGTTCCACATCCGTGTCTAAAAACCTGCTATACCTGATACACTCGTATTAACGCATGTTCCAGTGTACAAAGCAACATACCAGGCTATGTGTGGAAAATAGATAGAAGCAGAATGAGCTACAGAGTAGGATTATTTGATAAAAGTAATTACAGTGTGTAAGCACATGCCTTTCCACTAACAGATAATGAAAGTGAAATGATGTGTTTCATTTTGATACTGAGGATGTCATGTATGGTGTTGCCAGCTTGGAGACTTTTCTAGCTAGATTTGGTGCTTTTTTAGACCCCTTTAGTGACTAATTCTATTTTTTTTAAAAAGTGGGCCTAGTGACAGACCCAGCAACTTTTCCAGCACGTTAGTGACCGTCTCGAACTCGATACGGCTCTCTGGCTCACATCACACTTGCTGTTATTTGAGTTTAGAAAGCAGGCTCGCTTGACTCAGCATCGGTGTATTGGGCTTGTGACTAATCGCTAATCACCACTGTTTGTCCCACCCTCTCACCTCTTGGTTCTTCCTTTTACAACTCTCTTTTTGGAGATTTTATAATCACTAATAGCAAGTAAGGTGGTACAGTGGTTAGGACTGCTGCCTCACAGCAAAGAAGGTTCTGGGTTCGAGCCCAGTGACCGACGGGGGCCTTTCTGCATGGAGTTTGCCCTGGTTTCTCCCTCATAGTCCAAAGACATGCAGTTAGGTTAACTGGCGAGTGTGCAGAAGGGAACTAGCCACCCTACTGCTGCAAATTTGGCCAAGTCAACCAAACACGGTTCGCCTCAAGTCCAGATTGGGTTCAGCAGTGATGACAAACAGCAAGTAAACGTTTTCCATCACAAAACAGGAATGGGCATGTCCCATTTTTTCATAAACCATCAGACAACAAGCAAAAACTGACACTTGTACAGAAAAAAGAAAAGAAACCCTACCCACCCTCACCATCCCACACTGGTCCATTCCCATACTAAAGCAAAGTTTGTTCTGGTCTAATGTTTTTTTTTTAAATTGTACTGGAAGCTGTATACACTTTATCAAAATAAGAGAGGAAAGGCTGCCATGTAATGTAAAACTTCTCCGTTGATCCTCTTAGAGAAAATTTTATCTTTTCCAATTTCAGGAATGACATCACATCAGTTATCCAAGCGTGTTGTCCTGGGGCAACTGGTGACTTCCAGTGTAGGAGGATACATCTACGGGCAATTAGAGAGGCAAATGATAGCACATTCAATTTTTATATGCTGAATTTAGGATAATTCAAAGGGACTCCAAAAATAGCAAGAAGTGGACAAGGTTCTATTTCAATCTCTAAAACTTCAGACATGACTTTGAAAAAGTTCTTCACTGACTGAAAGTTTAGTATCTTGTTGAAAGGATTTGTTCACAGTATCATGACCAAACAAGACTTCTTTTGATAAGAAGCCAAGGCCTAATGGTTAGAGAAGCAGCTTTAGGACCAATAGGTCGCCGGTTTGATTCCCTGGACCAGTAGGAATGGCTGAAGTGCCCTCGAGCAAGGCAGCTAACCCCTAACTGCTCCTCAGGCTGCTCTGGGTATGTTGTATGTCGCTCTGGATAAGAGTGTCTGCTAAATGCCTGTAATGTAATAATTATTTTCAATTCTAATAAAGCTCTATTCTACTATATAAGTGAACATTTTCCTTCTTCATGTCGCATTATTTGCAATTTTGAATGATATGCCATTGATTTGTGGAGTAAAGCTATGGAACAGTTTGAATGTGGAGCTCATGAAATGTACAATTATAAACCAGTTCAAAAAAAAGGTATAAGGAACAGATCTTTATGAGGTATAGGGAGGAGGAATTACAATAACATCTCTCATCTCATCTCGTTATCTCTAGCCGCTTTATCTTGTTCTACAGGGTCGCAGGCAAGCTGGAGCCTATCCCAGCTGACTACGGGCGAAAGGCGGGGTACACCCTGGACAAGTCACCAGGTCATCACAGGGCTGACACATAGACACAGACAACCATTCACATTCACACCTACGGTCAATTTAGAGTCACCAGTTAACCTAGCCTGCATGTCTTTGGACTGTGGGGGAAACCGGAGCACCCGGAGGAAACCCACGTGGACACGGGAAGAATGTACAAACTCCGCATAGAAAGGCCCTCGTCGGACACGGGGCTCGAACCCGGACCTTCTTGCTGTGAGGCAACAGCACTAACCACTACACCACCGTGCCCCCCATATATATAAATATAATATAAAATGTATATATATATATGCATAATTATATTATGTATTGTATGTGTGTATATAACATAAGTCTTTATTGTCACCGTCACTTTTTCAAAGGTCCAACGAAATTGAAGTACAACAATGAAATATGCATAAGTATCTGTATATATGATTTGATTTGGTCGAGATTATACCATGTTGGTATGTTTTCTTTTGTATATATAGTTCATTATGGCGGAAAGTGACGTTTGATTAGCGGTGGTATAGAGGGTTAGGATTTGATAAGTTATTTACTTCTTCCTAATCCTTTCCGAACATTATTATATGTTACTGCCTTGTGGCTACGCTATTCTGCTTGTTTATGATGATGTTTTGATTATTGCTTTTTTTATACATCTTTCTTCTTTACTGTTCGGAATAAAGCAAGCAATCATGCTAAATACCTAGTATGCAAATGAGTCTGAGACGTCACCCAGCGACTTCTAGCCACTTTCTGAGCTTGCTTTAATAGCGACCTTACTTTCCCCTGAAAAGAGCTGAAACACTGAGGCACACAAAAGTGGACTCAAGTATTAGTGGCGGAGTGGAAAGACAAATTTATCCACTGAAACAAAGCTGACACTGTGTATAAAGTATTAATTCAATAGAAGAATGAATAGACGGTTAAATGTGCAGCATTAAATCAGATGTGTGTGTGTGTTTATGGATCTGGACTGAAGTGAAGCTGCTGGACGCTAATCTTCTCAAACAAATCCCCAGTCCCGAAAACAGCCTTTTAACACATCAGACCCAGTTCATTACAAAGTGCAACCCTACAGAGAACAATGAGACGCCACTAAAATATTTATTATACATGCCAAATACAAACAAAAGAGAGAAAGAGAGAGAGCAAAAAAAAAGTTTGTCGGCACACAGCGGAAAGAAACGGCCTGTGGTCCTGACAAGCTAACTAGCTAGCTAGGACATTTCAGAAAATTTGAAGGAATTGTTTTTGAAATTATTGTTCAAAACAAAACACACACAGAGAGAGAGAGAGAAACGATAATTTAGCTTACGGTTACAGTGTCCAGGAGGTCTTTCTGCTGAGCTAAGTTACACCTTCAGGTCTTTCAGGGAAGGCCAATGTTTGTGAGACTCGGCTAGCTAGTTTTAGCCAGCTAGTTTATCGACTGACAGATGGACGTTTAAATCCTCTCGTTGTTTTCAACCATGCAGTAAAGTAGCTTAGGCTTGTGCAGATTTTCGACATGTTTTCTACACAACACCTGACACGTTATCTCCAAACAAAACATTTAAAAAAAATCAGCTTAGAGAAGAATTAGCCAGCTAGCTAATGCTCCCTGTCCAGCCCTCGCGCTGTAATGTCACTGCAGGAGTTCGGCGCTTTCCCTGAAAAACCTGACACTCGCTAAGTATGATAATAAAGTGTTTATTACCGTACCTCAACGCTGTGTGAGAGGGAACACGGTCAAACCTGCAGTGTGTGCGTGTGTGAGAGATGCCCTCTCCGCTGTCAACTCCACACCGCCTCAACTTCCCATCAGCTCAGGTAAAAGAGCTCCGAGCACATCACATCACCTCACAGCACTACACACACACACACTCCTCCATCACTGCACAGCCTCAAGAGCTGTTAAAACACAAACGCTTTACATTTACAGACTTTTATTGTAAAACACCACCCTGTCACAGTTAAAGTGATCTCACACACACACACACACACACACACACACACACACGGTGTTTGTTTATTTATTTTATTACATAAGAACATGGCAAATCGGTTCAACACGTTTATTACAAACATCTTCCCAAAATACTTTACTAAAAAATTATATATTTAATATTTTAATATATCTACATTTCTGACGCAGTACTTGCAAGGAACTGGAAAAAAATAGGAACACACACACACACACACACACACACACACACGGGGGGGGGGGGGGGGGGGGGAAGAGAATAAATATGAAACAAAATAGAGAAAGCTAGTAAGAGACAAAAGTGAAAAAGATGATGGCAAAAGCAAGCAATAAATCAATAAAAAGGGAAAAATGATCAAAATTACAGAAAAGAAAGCATCCAAGCAAGCAAGAAAGAAATCAAATCAGAAGAAAGAAAGAAAGAAAGAAAGAAAGAAAGAAAGAAAGAAATCAAATCAGAAAAAAGAAAAAGAGGAGAAAGCATCCAAGTAAGCAAGAAAGAAATCAAATCAGAAGAAAGAAAGAAATCAAATCAGAAAAAAAAGAGAAAGCATCCAAGCAAGCAAGAAAGAAATCAAATCAGAAAAAAGAAAGAAAAGAGGAGAAAGCATCCAAGCAAGCAAGAAAGAAATCAAATCAGAAAAAAGAAAGGAGGAGAAAGCATCCAAGCAAGCAAGAAAGAAATCAAATCAGAAGAAAGAAAGAAAGAAAGAAAGAAAGAAAGAAAGAAAGAAAGAAAGAAATCAAATCAGAAAAAAAGAGAAAGCATCCAAGCAAGCAAGAAAGAAATCAAATCAGAAAAAAGAAAGGAGGAGAAAGCATCCAAGCAAGCAAGAAAGAAATCAAATCAGAAAAAAATAGAATGAAAGATGAGAAAGCATCCAAACAAGAGACAAAGGAAGCTGAAAAAAAGAAAGAAAAAAGATAAAAATGAAACAGAAAACGGAGCAAGCAAGCAAGAAAATCCAAGAAAGTGAGATGTGAATAATCAAAGAAACTGAAGGGATGCATGAAGTAATAAACTTAATAAGATTTAAAAAAATAAATAAACGCAAGAGCAAGATTGAAAAACAGAAAAGATGCTGACAGAGAGAGAGAGAGCAATAAAATGAGAGGAATAAAAAACCTGAGGAAGCGCAAGCACTGACTGAAACGGAGGTAAAATAAGGGCACAGGAATATCTCCCTCCATCTGCTGATCCCACTTCAGTTCATGTTCAGATGTAATCTCGTGCCATTTCTACATTCCTGCTTTTCTCAGCACAGTGGACCTCCCACTCATCCCCACCCTCCCCTGCACTTTTTCATTTGAGGTCTATGAAGCGAATGTCCATGATAAGGAGCGTGTGGCGCGGCAGCGGTCTGGGTGCAGGAGCGAGTACGGTCATCACCTGAGCCTGAGTGTCCACGGCCGTAACCACAATGAAGCCACAAACGGGACTCTCTAAAATCCCTCTGTTGCGGCTCTCTCCTCCTTCAGCGTCGTCCTCCACACAGCTAACGCTCAGCACGTGGTGAGTGAGGTCACGCCCCGGGCTCACAGGAACCAGCTTCAGCTGCGTGTCGTCCTGCGACATGCCCAGCGGCAGACACGAGTCCGGAATGGATGGCGCGCCGATCTTGTAGATGCGCACATCCGAGAAGCGCACGTCGAAAGCGTGTGGGTAGAACGAAGTGCCACGGAAGCCATAGAAATACTCACGGATCTTATCGTCACGTGTCTCCCGTCTGCAGTCCTTGGAGCGTTCTACGACTCCGCCGGACTTGGGTAGCAGCACGACACGGACAAAATGCGGCAGATCCCGTTTGAGCTCGTTGTAGAGGCGTTCCTGATCGAGGACCAGCACCACGTCCACCTGGAATGCTGAAGCGCAGTGGACCAGTGCCTGGTATCCTGAACCCTTCACCCAGCCACATGTGTTGATGATGCAGCCTCCTACGCTGGCCTTCCGGTTCACCTCACAGCGCTGTGAGAACACCATGGCTAGACAGGACGTCAGCTACATGCACACACACAAAGTATTGACAAGGAGAAAATGTTAGGCTTTTGAATTTGGTTTCATTTCATTGTTCTCCTAACAGACAGACTAAAGCGCTGCGGCATCATTCACTTTAGGTAGAGATCAAGCAAGGCCTAAATCCCCCTGGCACTGCTATCACTGGGACTCATTTATCAATTTATTTATCATAAAGGTTCTGACTGTAAAGTTAAATTCTGGGCAAAAATGTTCTATTTCTATTGCTGTTGGAGTTTCGAGATGTTTTGCTGCTGCACACACTGTGTATCCTGTGTGTAAACGTTTTGCTGAAATAAAAAGCGTCCTGCATTTTACGATTCCGGAGATTGCCGAAACAAGCGAGCAACAATATCACATGACCACCACGGGGTGTTTGAGCTACTTTTAACCCAAACAAATTGGCATGGGCAAACATAGCGGACTCGGCTCTCCCTCCAGCTAAAAGCTAGCGGAAAAGAAAAGGAAAGCCTGCCTAGTGAGTGCAACTACAAGATCGAGCAAGGTGACATGACGTGTCATTTTTCTGGACAGATAATTAAATCATTCTAGCTAGCGCTTAGCTATCTTAGCTTTAGAATGCATGGGCTCGACTCCATGGTAGCGAGTATGGAGTTATTATACACCTAATGTTTTGATCTTACAGAGAAAGAAACGAGAACACAAAAGCAGTAACAGAGAAAAGATGTATTCCGTCTTTTGTTTCATGGATCTATTCATGAATGTCGATCACAAATTACATCCCTGCGACTCAAAACTCTCCGACATCGACGCAGAGTCACGATGTTTCCTTGGTGGCGTCGCCATCTTGGTGTGACACAGTTCCATAGTTATGCTCATTAGTTAAAGCCCATTGTGTTCGGCTGTTTCCGTAGGGCCATATCGTTTACCTCAAGAGGGAGGAAAACAATCCCAAAACGGAGAAAAGCGACCCTCAGGACATCAAAATGATCACATCTCGTTCTTGCGAGACAGGAAAACGCCATGGACAATAAACAAATTTTAAAATTTCAGATGACTTTACAGTCAGCACCTTTAACAACTTGCATTATATACAGGATATAGGAATGAATTCAATGTCCAATATTTAACATAATGGTCTAATATCAGAATCGTACATGTCTTGAGCCCGATTTTGTCCAGCGTCGGACCTGAACGTGAACATCAGGAACGCGTGACCTATTCAAAGACCAGCAATGTGGCATCTGGGACGCCCCTCGACAAGTCTAGCCTGTCAGAATTTTTTTGTATTTTCTCACATACTTTGACACTCCGACATCACGTCCCTTGACGTTCCATCTGTAGCAATTATTAAAACTTCTTAACCCTCCTCCCCAACGACATGCAAGAACGTGAACAACAATTAGCTGGGGTCAAACTTGTAGCGTTGCCGGTCTCTTCACCAAGACACAGCAAGAATCTATGGCACTATGACTGTCTAATCTGACCATCATGAATGACAAAAATATCATGTGGTCTGACCCTGGCATAAGCTGATCATAATTTTGTGTTATTTTGATACTTATACATATTTATTTTTTTCGCAGTGCGGTTTCCATCAAATCCTGCGCTCTGATTGGCTGGTGAGCGGGTCCGTATCCTACAGTACAGGCCCCAGTTACGGACCTCTGGCAACTCGCTCGTTCACAACAAGAACATACATAGTAGCATTTTTTGTCAACATTTATCTTTTTTTTAATAAGATTTATTTATAAGATTATCAAAAATCTTGTAAATTTTTGCCAGCATTTCTCAGGAGAATAGCATTAACTTTACAGCATGGATAGTGATAACGACAGTCTTCACAGCGAAAGCGAGTTTTACTACCCGGAGGAAGAAGAAATAAAAGAAAACATTTCAGGAGAAAACTAAAAACCTGTAACTAATTGCTAACGCCGAACAAAAACATGGCTGAATCCTGAATGACTCAATTTTGTATAAATAGGGGACTACATAGGCAGCAAAATGTAGTTTTTTTCCTGCCATGAAAGTGCACTTGTATACCGAGGAGGAAGCAATTTGCATTACAGCCGTGAACGAGGATTCAAAATGGCGGCTCGGCTCGGTTTTCCCTTTCAGGCACTCGTTTTCTGTTAGAATTTGGTAAAGAAAAAAATAAATATTTACCAGCTTAAGGTCGGTCTGTATGCTGAAATACCGTAACCTCGGCCCAGAGGGCCTCGCTCAGTACTTTCAAGACCTCAGTCACGGTATTTCACGATACGGCCCTCCCAGCTGGTAAATAACATGTATATATTAAACAAAACACAAATCACCACCATGTGTATATCTGTACTCGGTCTTATAAGGCATTAATGGAAAAGGAATTCTGGAACGGGATATAAAATCACATGCAGTTCTGCATTCAGCTTTGGCTAAAAATAAAGAACTTCCACAGATCGCTGTCGTCACACTGCCATTTCAGGAGCATAGGTAACCGTGCTAAGAAAGCAGCCTCCTCCTGAAGGAAGCTGAACATTCTGAAGTGTTCACAAGAACAATATTATATACCGAGTATACAGATCTGATTATATCGTATATTATTCCATTCACATTCACTGGATATGAGCAATCATGCGCTCTGATTGGCTACTCTACCACTAGGATATCAGCTTATATACCGTGAGTAGAGATGTTTACATTCTTCATCTTTAAGCATTAAAATATGTTGATTTTTTTTTAGACCGGTTCAAAAGCTCAAAGAAGTTTGAAAATGACATCACTAAAATGTCCAAGGAAGAATTAAATAATTAGCTATTCTATACCTCGGCATGACAACAAGACGGCATTTTCTACAAAAAAAACCCCAACACTAAAGTCAATTTGTGCAGCCATCGATAGGTTAAGAAGTCCGTCTAAGCGGAAATTATTTTGTTGGACATTTTTATTTTATTCATAAAAACTAAAAGCATGGTTTAAAAAAAAAAAAAATTACCAAAATTGCAATATGCGTATTACTGACATATAACAAAGAATCCAGTCAAGTTTCGTGAAATTCCTCCAAAAATCGAGAGAGGAGTTGATTTCAAAAGGTGAATACCTTTCTCGGATGGACGGACATCACCACGACATAATCCCCCTTCGGGCCTTTCAGCCAGTGGGGGATAAAAATTGATTGGTTCGTTTTTCGCACACTATTGTTCATTGTTTTCCACTGTGTATGTAAGTTAGCAAAGCTCAGATGATAAAATGCTTATTAACTGAGTTAGGTCGGGCCAGACGGGAAAATATTTAGCTCTTGAGGGGTGTTCACACGGCAACTTTTACTCCGGTGTAGCACCGGGGCTGCCCCGGTAGAGCGTTCACACGGTACAAAGTTATACCGGTGTAGCCCCTGAAAGCTGCTTAAACCGGTGCAAATCTAACCCTGCTCGGGAGGTGGTTTGTACAGACCGAGTGCATGACCTTGAGGCAAATATTTTCCCATCCAGCCCTCCCTCCCACTCAGGCAATAAGCACAGATTATGTACCGCTTGGTCTCTTTTTCAAATACCAAAAATAGCGGTTTAGTAACCGACTGGAGTCACAGCTGTGGCTCCGCAAGCATTTGCGTGTGTAGATCTATGCATCATGATCATGCCTAATAAGGCAGACGATAGCATGGTTAAAAAACAAACAAAAACCCCGATAGCACAGTACATTGGACATGAGCAGGTCGAAAGTTGCTCTGATGTAAACAACAAACATGACTGCCTCCGGTGAGTTTATGTGGAGATTCAATCTCATAGATGAAGGTTAAGGTAGAACTGAAGTCATTTTTAAACTTGCTTTATTTCTTAATTAACGTGTTATTCAATTACGTTTTCGGTTTTAGTAACCTTGTATCGTGACTCGTATTGGCAACTAATTGCAATATTATACTTATCGGCCTATTTGGCTTTTAGCCATGTTGAATTTAGTCCGTTTGGTCCACGGCAGGCGTCGCTTATCCGCGCGATCTTCACGAGACTTGTGCGAGACTTCGAAACGTCAAGTGTCAGCCAGGTGTCAGTGCCGCCATTTTGAAAACTGTTTTCCAAACGAAATCTTGCACAAAAACGAGTTTAAATGACGATTACTGCCTACTTTTTTCAAACTTTTCTGTTTGCTATTAAAACAAACAAAACTTCTGGCTTGATTACATCAGCATTCGAAAGAGGGCGCGCACATCTTTTGACAACGTTGGCAGATGTCGGTTGCTTTGATTTCCGCTGTACATTTTACTTCCGTCCTACAATGTCTCGCACAGGTCTCGATGAATCTCGTTGGATATGGACTGATATATTACATCGCATATTTCAAACACTCATAACTTGCTATAGAAGTGACAAAATAGCAATCAAAAATGCATTCCTATATTTAATAGAATTATGATTTAAAAATTTGCCTTCCGTTCTCCTTTAAAAGTTAACACTTTTAGTTTGGAAGTTTTTGATGAGAGATATTAATCTAATATACCATGCACTGAGAGGCACAAGTGATTATAGATTCTCTTCAGGGCTGTGCCCTTCACAAAATAGTACTACACCAGATACCTCAGAGAATCCATAATTTCGACCAGAACCTCTCAGTGCATGGTACATTTAATTAATATCAGCACTGGACGCTGACAGCAAATATTACAACGAAGAACAATGAAGAAGCTATAAAGATTTGATCCATGTGTTGCACTTTGTGTTGTCTTCACCTTGTTATAGAGTTTGATATTGGTCCCTGGTGTCGTGGAACCAAAGTGGAAGACTAGAGGAGCCTGGACGGAGAAGCCTTCCTCGACATCTGCTGGACGTTCAATATACAGTGCTGACATTGTCCCTGGAACAGACACCTGAAAATACATTTTCCTTTAGTCGAGACAACTGGCTGCAGACAATCCATCTCGCAGTTGTCTCATTAAACTCTGCTAATAGACTATAAACTTTCTAGGTCATATTCTCTTACGCTGCTTTGGCCGACGTCCAGCTCTACGAGTGTGGGCCTCCTGCCCAGCCTCACTGCGTAGTTCAGCAGCAGACGACACACTGTGGATTTCCCCACGTCGGTCGGCCCCACCACCATGACCTACAAATTCACAGAGTGGCAATTACCATCACTACGTATCTGTAGCGAAAAGACAGAAAAATGAGATGGGAATAGTGACACACCCTCGGTCCTCTCTCGTTGTCTCTCTCAGCCTGCCGTCTCATTTGCTCCAAAGCAGCGTGCGTGTTCAGATACAACAGCATAGGGGTGTCTTTAGAGACGTACGCCACCTGCATACAGCGAGACGTCGACACAGAGACACCAGTTACATTCAGACATACACTTACGTACCTTATATACACACTATGTGGGCGGTTCTTCTGACAAACAGAAGCTTGTTGCGACTGGCGGACAAGGAACAGCTGATATTGTGTACAGCGAAGACGGTGTAGGGAACACAGTCCGTCTAAGAACTACAACAGTCCCTTTAAGAAACTACAGGTCCCATCGGCCAACTCCCGCGGTGACCTACGTCACGCCTGGGCGGGATCACCTACGGTACGTCACATCCTCCAGGAAGCCATAAGTAGCCCGGAAACTCCCAGCTCTTCCTCTTTCCGTCTGGAGCAGCTGTCTGTAGGCACAAAGAGATTCGCTCCGCCGAGCAAACCAGATAAAGACGTCTTTTCCTCAAGAATCAGAGTTTCACGCTTTTCTCTTACCTTTGGCCACGGTAAAGTCTAGAATTGCGCGATTTTGACTCAGATTGCGCTACAACCGGTTTTTGTTTGTCTATCAGTAACGTTACCAAACTGCAGCCCAAGCAGTTAAAGTTAGAGGCGACCGGCTCCCTCTAACAAAGCGCTGTGCACATTTTTTAATCAGAGACTTTCTTTTCATCACGAGCGACCACGCGTCGGACCAAGAAATCCTCTGCTTTCCACGGAAGCGACTCACGTGCTCCACAACGGTGAAACTCCAAAAGTCTCGGAACATCTCTTCATAATCTTGCGTAGAGGCAAGATACTAAGTAAGACTGGCAAATTTTGGGCATAAAACTAGTCTTAGGAATTAGCTTTATGAAGAAGTGTGAATTTAAACTCAGAAACGGTTTAAATGTGTACACTGTAGACCCTCAGGGTATTGAATTAATTATTGTTCTATTTTTGTCCTCTCAATTGCTTAATAGATAGGTTGCATGCTCTCTCTATTCCTTTCTAACCCTTAACTTCATTATTACATATATTTTGACCTCATCAAGATTTCAGTGGAATTAGCTGCTACGGTTAATTCTTTTGTTTCATTAGCATCCAGGGCTAATTGTATTGTCTCAAGGGACCACGAGGTCGTCATCCTCCCCCCACAAACACACGTGGAGTTAGCTACCAGAGCTCATTCTTTTGTTTCCACCACGTGGACACAGACACATCTTAGCTAGCAACCAAAGCTAACTCTTTTGTTCTACTTAGAAACACATGGTCACGACCCCCCACACATCACTCTCAAACACACACACACACACACACACACACACACACACACACTCTATCATATTTGTATATAATGATTCCAACTGCTATTATTCATTTTTATCTTTGTTATAATAAATTTAATTATTATTGAAACTGTGTTTATTTGTTGTACCAATATTTTTTGAAGTACCCAACCTCAAAGAATTCCAAGGTGCATGAGTTATGTAATACGGTAAGTGATCATAATAATTTGGAATATACCATAATTTAGCTGTTTGGTAATTTATTATTAAGCACCAAAATTAATAGTATTCATTAATGAGACTGATTTAATATGAGATTGATCACTCAATTACCAATTGCACCTACAACGGCATACAGCCTATAATCATATACCCACAGAACGTACACGTACAGTCATGTCCAGAAGTATTTGGACACGGCCACAATGCCCCACAAACAAGCAGCACCCGACAGTGGCTGCAGTAAAGGCCTGGCAAAGCATCTCAACTTTGAAAACTCAGCACTTGGCGATATCCACGGGTTCTAGGCTTGACAGCAAAGGATTTGCATTCAAGTATTAAAAATGATGCTTATAATTATATTATTCTCGAATCAGACAACACAATGTTTTTGTCTTTCACGATGGTCACTATGTGCGATTAGGCAGTTATAGCACTATAAATTCTCGCCTCGTCCTGGTCAGGAGACCGGAAGCACGACAAGTTTGACTTCCAACAATCATCATTCACATTATTGTGTGTCGTCAGGAGGAGGGTTAAGAAACTGTCAATCACGGCTACAGAAGGAACATGCTGTAGGCGTTTTCAAACTAGGTGAGAAAATACAAAAAAAATAAAAAAATTTTACATGCTAGACATTTTCTCAATAAGTCAGTTTGAGACTTTGCCTCAAGATTTTTAAAAAACCTTTTTGCAAATTCACTGGGTTCTTTAGAGAACCCAGAGACAAATCTAAAGACTTTCAGTAGACATTATTGACTGTCCTGCACTTGATACGGCTCTCCAGCTGAGAGTTTCAGCCGACTTAGTGTGTAAAGCTTGACTAAGTTGTCTTTATATGAACCAAGACTTCGACAATCACTAATCACCAATGACTGATCAATATTTGGAAACAATGGCCCATCACTGAATCTTGTAGTGCCATGCCTTCTTTCTAAAAGAAGGGTTATAATGTATTATACCACATCGAGGTTGAATGAACATTAGGTTCATATTAATTCGCTCATTAATACCTGTTTAAACAAAACATGGACGATGTGGCACCGTGCCCTTCTGTTTAATAGTAATGAAGCCAAAATTCCTCCGCCATGCTGTCAAATTTGGAGCCAGAGTTTGTGTCGGATCCCTGAATGTAAATACATTTAAGTCTTGGCAAAGGTTAGACTATACCAAGCTGCTATGTTGATGAGGCTCATGTGAGCATCGACGATATGGATTCGAGACAAATACCTCTCAAGATACCTGTCGTTATCGCTATCCATGCTGTAAAATTAATGCTATTATACTAAAGACAAACAACTGCTACGATGCTTCTTTTTGTTGTGAACGACCGAGTCGCCAAAGATCCGTAACCGGGGTCCGGATCGTAGGATTCCGAACCACTTGTGAGCCAATCAGAGCATGTGATTTGATGGAAACCGGACCGCGAAAAAATAAATCAAGGTTATTTTGGATATTCTTTTTCCCCACTTGTATCTGAGCATTTGGTGATCCAAATACCTCAGTATGTAATTTCTTTTTTGACCGGTAAATTATACAGTGAAGTCTTGGAGCAGTCATGTATACTCATAAGTTCGCATTTGTCCAGATTCAAATGCAGACCTGAGGCTTGAGAGAAAGAAAAAAAAAAAAAAGCTATATTGTTTCTAAAGCCCACCGCACACCTTCCCGATCCACTTACGATTTTGTCGGGCCAATTAAATTGCTTGCGAATCGTAAATGTGTGCGGGGGCACCTCGTAGCCCATTTCATCAGTTCTTGGTTCAGGTCAAACTAGTCTTGATATTTTCGGATGCGATCTCCTCGTACACAACACAATCGATAGTGTGTGCGTTGTTACTATGAACTCATCGGTTACGATAATTTTAAACAGCCAGTTGGAGTGCCAGGATTGATCACACATGGACTGCAGACCGGGAAGCACAACTTATGTCACTTTGGGAAGCATCCACCTGTCTTTATGACATTAGTTCACCTGATTACAGCAAACGGGAAAAGAGGAACGAGGCTATGGCTGTAATCGTGTCAGCTTTGAAAATGCCTGGTAAACTATTATAGCATTGTCAGTGGTACAGAAATCGCTTGTCCGGAATCCCAGAACAAGTTGAATTTTAAGAATGACTGAACAAATTAGAATCAATTCTTATTATTGATTTGTCTAGTTGGGATTATCCTTTTTTGATTCTAATATTCAAAATTGAATACTTATATATAAAATGTTATTTACCAGCTGGGAGGTCCGTATCGTGAAATACCGTGACCGAGGCCAAGGTCACAGTATTTCACCGTACGGACCGACCTTAAGCTGGTAAATAATATATTTTTTTTCTTTACCAAATTCTAACAGAAAACAAGAGCGCCCGGAAGGGAAAACCGAGCCAAGGCGAGCCGCCATTTTGAATCCTCATTCACGGCTGTAATGCAAATGGCTTCCTCCTCAGTATACAAGTGCACTTCCATGGCAGGAAAAAAAAACTACATTTTGACACCCTGTTTATACAAAACTGAGTCATTCAGGATTCAGCCATGTTTTTGCTCGGCGTTAGCAAGTTACAGGTTTTTAGCTTTCTCCTGAAATGTTTTCTTTTATTTCTTCTTCCTCAGGGTAGTAAAACTCGCTTTCGCTGTGAACACTGTCGTTATCGCTATCCATGCTGTAAAATTAATGCTATTCTCCTGAGAAATGCTGGCAAAAATTTATAAGATTTTTGATAAAAATCTTATTAAAAAAGATAAAATGTTGAAAAAAATTGCTACTATACATGTTTGTTGTTGTTGTGAATGAGTGAGTCGCCAGAGGTCCATAACCGGGGTCCGTATCATAAGATACGGACCTGTTCACCAGCCAATCAGAGCACAGGATTTGATGGAAACCGGACCGCGAAAAAAAATAAATACATTATATATTTTGTACTATTACGTGATATCTTGAACAAGTGACCATCTATTCGGGCTCAACGTGTACGAGGTCTTGCAAATGTGCGTGGGGAATTTTGAACCGATCAAATCGGGCCCGTATACTTGTAACCGATCGCCCGACACACGAAGCCCTGGTGAAATCTGGAAGATGTGCGCTGGGCTTATGGCCAGTACTATTCGTTCTTTATTTTTTAGGAAGGTCATCAGCAAACTGACTTATGATTATGTCTAATCCTTCAATATTCGAATTTCTAACAATTATAGCTAATAATTCTGTGATCGCAATGAATAGAAGAGGTGAGTGTGTTTTTTCATTTTACCAATGAGCTCACTATATAGTAATAACTAATGACGAATAAATTCATATGCAAATTAATACATGGTGACTTGGAGCGACTTTGTGAGCATGCGCGAGTCATTTCCCCCTGAAAAGAGGAGTAGGTGTTAACACGTGACCACTACCTCACCTCGGTCTTGCCGCTAAGCGACAGGCTGCATCCCTGCCACGTGAACACGGCGATCTTTGAACCAGGCCCGAATGTGTACTTCTTGTTCCGGTTCAGTTCGGAGCCAAACACCTCGGCCAAACCGGACAGCAGTTCGAGTTGTACCCGCTCCCCGGCTTCGACCTCAAACCGCAGTTCGGTCTCCTTCTCCAGGTCAAACCGCGCGCCTCCGCCGCTCCCCGCGCCTCCTCCGGAGCTCGGGCCTTCATCACCGGCTTTCTCCGGTGCCTCAGTGCTCATGCCTGGGAGGGCGAGGACAAACAAACTCCCGTCTCAAAAACAAAATGGACCGACGTCATACCAGTCATTTTATATCAAAATCAATTACCATACATATTTAAAATCACAATTAACAATTTTATTTAGCTTATTCGTATGAAATGCCTGTTTACTAACAGTTAAATATGTTCTGCTTGAAGGAAACACTACTTAAACAGTACACATTTCAGTGAGTTAGCAGTTAGCTTTGAGGTGTGCTATAACTACAATTCAACATTGGTTTCTTTTTTTTCCCTCCTTTCTTTGATTTAACTCGTCTATGTAACCATTAAAATTGCTATAAAACACACAAAGTGCTTAATCCAGGTGAACTAGCTTACTTTTAAACAAAAAGGAAACTCCAAATGTATCCCCGGTGCTTTTAAAAACACATCCACCAGCGTCAGGGCAACTCAGTCGCACGATGATGACGTCAACTTCAAGCACCGAACTGATGCCCCTCCCCCATTCGAAGTCAGTCAAGATTCAGTTCATAGACTCAAAAGAGGCGAAATAGTACAAAGCACAAACTTTATTCTTTTCATCCACAAAACCGTCGACGTACACAAATTCAAATGTTTAACAGTTTAAAAACATGTCACACGCACACCATTTGGCCAGAAGTATGTGAACACCTGTCCATTATGGCAACATTTTTGATGGAAAGTTCGAATCGCACAATTGTATAGAATATCCTTGTATGCTGTAGCATTACAATTTCTATTTCCTGGAACCAAGAGGTCTAAACCTGTTCCAGCATGCTTTGTGCACAGGGTCACTGTCAAGTTCCATGAAGACATGGTTTGCCAAATTTGGTGTAGAAGAACTTTTCCTGCCCAGAACCCTGACCACCTCAGCAGACATCAATGCCTGACCTCCTTAACACTCTTTTAGCTAAAAGTCTCCACAGCCACACTCCAAATTCTAATGGAACACCTTCCCAGAAGAGAAGAGGTCATTATAATAGCAAAGGGGAACTAAAGCTGGAACAGGATGTTCAACAAGCACACTTGGTGCAATGGTCTGGTGTCCACAAACTTGTCAGTAATAGTGTGTACCAAACATTTCCCCAAGACACAATGAAGCACAAGTCTATAAACATATGTAATAACATAACCACAGTTAAAGGTAAGAACACGTCAGTTTCTTACTATACTCAAAAGAAGCAAAGCAGAATATCACAAGGAAGCAGCAATGATTCCAGGTCAGGATGCCAAGCATCAGAGAACAGACTGGGAGTCATCTGTTTTGGTCCATCCTCATCATTATGCATCCAAGAAACCCAGGATCATTCACTGAAAATTGAGATAAACCTACGTTTAATTTAGTAAAAGTCAGGTCAGTTACAGGTCTTAAAACGCTTTTACAGTAGAACATGAATCTGAATTTTAATTAAAAGTTTGTCAAACATTCAGTAGCACTATGGTGAAGTCTATGAAAATTCCTCACACACCTTTCCTCAAAGTTTCTAACTGCTCTTCAGGGCATCCTCCAGGGCAGTTACAACCTCAGCAGGCTCTGGAAACTTCAGTTTACGGGGAGGACCTTTCTTGATACCAGTCCACAACACCACCTCTGAGAAAAGATCCAGGGAGAAAAATGGTATACAAAATGAGCTTTCAGACGCACCCTCCAAATAAAGTGGCTAATGGCATGCTGCGTGGGTCGAGACTGCAAAGACATCCAAATTATCTGAAATGATCAATTATGAGCCGTTTAAGCATGACTAAAGACTCCACGTTCTCTGAAACCAGCGAACACTATACCACATGCACAAGTCTTACATTTGCCAACTTACTGATTGAATTATTCAGTTTTATGGTGCAGAGACTTAAAGGAAATTGAGTAGCGAAGGTGTTCTTTAAGTGCATATCACAGGTAAATTCAGGAGCAAGATCAATGTAATTCTCCTATTTTATATTAAACTTTGGTCAAATATCTGTAACATTCTGCATTCTCTGCAATTTTTTTTTACCTTGCGCAATACCAGAAATATTCAGTTGAAATCAAGCCATTTGAGGCGAATTGGTCCGCCTCTGAAAAAATTTGGCATTTGAATTTCCCGGCAAACATTGATTTTTGTGACATCTGCGGGACTGCTCCTTCTGAATCCTACATCAGCGCTGGTTTGTTTATGAGAAAACAACCTAGTGGTTTTCTGCAAATTTCTTCAATGTTATCACGTAATTATTAAAATGGTTAACAGACGTATCGTAGGTGGGTGTAGCAACACCAATTTTGATGGGATTAGTACGCATCGTTTTCCAAAAGACCGGACAATGAGAGAGAAATGGGAGCGCTTGGTCTACACAGGCTGTGCACTGAAACCGTGCAAAGCTCACGCAGCCTGCTGGCGCTTCCGCAGATAACGTCACGAATCTGGCTCCAGACTCCCTTGGGATTTTTCCAGACGCGTTTTGTTATTTTATTTTTTTCTGCTGTGGACAGATGGCCTTGTGCAAAATTACCCTTCTGGATGAGTGTGTAAAGGGATATACTTTCAGAATAATAAAACAAACAAAAAAAAAAACCCACAAAATTGGTCCAGAATATGCACTTTAAAGACTACAAGTATGCATGCATTAGACTATACTAGCTTTTTTTGTAACAGAATCTACTGGGGGCCTTTCTGGTATATCATGAAAAAAAAATTTTTGCATGTAAAACCAAGTTGTCATGTGCTCCGATGTAAAAGTACCTTTGGTCCCCTCAATTAGAGTGACCTCAAAGCTGTTGCGACGAGGCTTCTGGGGGTTGAGCAGTACGTACAGCTTAGGATGTGCAGCAAGGAGAGCCTCACGCACTGCATCAGCATTCCGCCCATACACACGTCAGCTTTTACTGAGAGACAAAGTCCAGGTCACATGACTGTGTGTAAACTAATACAAGTTACTCAAGTTGATTTAAATTTCACTGAACCAAATAGACTTTTTCTAGACTGTTAAGGAACAGTTCAGAAACGTCAACCAATTGTCCAGGATTAAAGTAGCGACAAAAATGCTTTCCTTTTACACTGCACACTCACCAGTGTTCGATGATGACTCTCTGGCCTTGATCCTCCCGTTCAGCCTCATTTCCTTTATCCTGCTTTGCCACAGGCTCTGCTTCTGCAACCACGTCCGCCTTACGCTTTGCCTTACGGGCTGCACAAACACGCAAGATAAATACTGTACAGAGTGCCCCAAAAGTCTGGCTCTACAGGCAATTATGCTCAAACTGGCCAACTTGGAATTTGGGATGCTCATTATACAGTATACACACACACACACACTACAAGAGCATTGAACATTCCTTAATACATTAGAACTGATGCTGCATGCAGAGAGGATTTCATCCTTTCATGCAACAAGTGTTATGGGTCATGTTGGATAGACTACCAATTTCAGGTGATGCCAAAAGAAGAAAAAAAGTTGAGTGGTGTTTGGTTTGGAGATGGAGGCCATTTGACTGGATTTTGCCTTCCTTCCGATCCACTTGTTTAGAAAAAGCTGACTTTAGAAGTGTCCGTATAGACCCCTTTCACATGACGTCACCGCGCCGCGAGATTTTGTTAGGCGCCATATTGGAAGACCAAGTACATGCACTCACAATATAAAACAAAGTACGAGTGAGAGTAAAGTGACACGATGGATGATAATTCGGGTTATGTGAGTACATTACCAGTTGCAGAAAGGGCACGGTATGTAGAGAAACTGGCTGTGATTGATAGGTTTGACCCATATGATAAGACTTGCGGCAAGGGAGAATGGAAACATAAGGAGGACCGGACACCAATTCTGCCATCTCTGTTTGCTACCCAGACATTGTAAACTATTTGTTGTTTACACCCAGTGCCTACACTCAGTGTTCGAACTATGCCGATATTTTCGGGGGTGGGGGGTGGGTCCCTTTTTTTCCCTTGGGGGTGTGTGTGCTTGCGCTTGTCTCGGAGCGCGGATCTCCAAACACATGAGAAGCCTATCTTACGCACATATCACGCGGACTCCACACCTCCACACACGCATCGTATCTGAAGTCATAACTCATCAGGGGAAATCGTGTCTGCATTGGCATGTTCAAAAAACAACCTCGCGTCAGTGATACCACATGCAAGAAAAAAAAAAAAAAAAAAAAACAGTCAGGCTACTCAACAACCAACCTGGCAGCAGCGAGCAAGCCCCAAACCATCCTAAATTATTATTATTATTATTATTATTAAATTGTAGAAGTCTGGGAGGCTTGCTCCTCATACAGTTATCAACTTGGGGCCACTTTAGCATGTTTTAAATCTGAATTTCTTGCGTTTGCTTACCTCAAAGTGTCCGCAGATCATGCACAGACATCCATTATATCCACAGTTTTTTGCCAAGTCTCACACAGGTTTCTTTCAAGTCTACTGTTGGGCCAATAAATCATAAATAAAACAGCTCAGATTTGTTTGTTTAAGTCGTTTGCCACTCCACTTTATTCTCGTGGGTTCACATACCGCTGCCGTTATTATCCCCTTATCACGAGTTTGTTGGTCTTCCAAAATGGCGCAGGGTCTGTTTACTTCCAGTTTCGGGTGACGTCAGTGAAAGGGGTCTATACCATTGCAGAGGTCTTCATCAGTTACAGTTTTTTGATGACCACTACACTGTCGTTATTAGGGTGCATCTGTTGCCCTCACTTTCATAAAATCTGATGCATTTGTGTTTGGGTGTTCCTTTTCACCAATAAAGACATCCTGTAATTTTTTTTGACCATATTCAAAAGTCTAATGGTGGCACCACGAGGTTCATTTTTTGCCAAAAAAAATGCTTATTTTATGTTTTTGCGTAAGGTTTGAATCACAATGTTGGACTCCATTTATTGATTTCTTGTGACCCAGAGATCATGTTAAGAACCTTTGCAAGGGATTGAGAAGCATTAATGTGATTCATAATACATTTGTATTGTTTAAAAGTAGTTGAACAATGATTCAGTGAACAGCTAAAACTCAAACTGTGCTTGATAATATATTTAGAATATGTACTAAAAATGTGTATCTAAGATATTTGGTATACTCTATAAAGGTGCCATAATGTGGGGGCGTCGTGGCTCAGGTGGATAACGCGCCATACCATAAATCCAGGGACCTGGGTTCGATTCCGGCCCAAGGTCATTTCCCGATCCCTCCCCGTCTCTCTCTCCCGCTCATTTCCTGTCTCTACACTGTCCCATCCAATAATAAAGGTGAAAAAAGCCCAAAAAATATCTTTTAAAAAAAAGGTGCCATAATGTTTCATGAAAAGTGATCGACATTTTGTCATAAAATAGCAGCTTTTTCCAAAACTTTGAGCTCCTGGTGCCACCATTAAACTTTTGAATTTTGTCAAAATATTTCACCCAGTGTGTTTTCTTACCAAAAGGAACATAAAAAAAATGCATCATGATCGGAGGAACTTTTCATTTTTAGGGGGCAACTGATGCACTCTAGTCGTTATGCATACTTCCTGTTTTTCTAAAATTAAAACACTTTGAAAAAGACGCATGCATTATTGGATGCCTTCATTCAACTGGATTTTAGTAGAACACACCTCTGTGAGAAGAATCCTATCTTTCATTAATGAAAGAAAAAAAAAAAAGTTCAACTTGATCTATTGTTGGTTTCAAAGCAATTTTGGATTTGAAATAAAATTTACCCGAACCCTCTTTTAAGAGGGATCTTTCAATAGTTTAATCCCAAATAACTCATAGTTGCACTGCATAAGGTATGAAATAATGGCTTCTACATCCTTAGCTGTGCCCCAATGTGAGCCATGTGATTAAGCAAACCACCCAATGTCTTCCCTCCTATTGTCCCCTCTTTATGCAAAGATTTATACAATATCTAAGATTTTTGCTCTCCTGTCCAGGAGTCAAACTCACAGTTACCAGAGGACCAGCCCCCAACTGTAACCCTAGCTATGTAATAGGCGAGAGGCCGAGGGCTATAGAAATGGAAATTTGCACTGCCCAGTGTGTCTTAAAGGCCTGTAACGAGTATGAACACTCAGGCTACAGCCACACGACAACGGCAACGAGATTTTTTTTTTTTTTAAATATCGCGTCCACATGGGCAACGGATCAGTAAAATATCAGGTACATATGGCAACGCAACGCTTGCTGAAAACAATGCAATACACATGCCACACCTCTACGTGCGCTGTAAGACGGTCCCATCGGAGACACCAGAACAATAGAAGTAGGATGCATGCACATAAACCCCTTCTTCTGTAGCATCAGCCACATAAAGTTTTGATTATTAATCAGTAGCGTAAAATAGTATCTATTGTCTAAGACACTTATTTATATTTCATATTAAAACGTCTATGTAAATTAATACATAGAAAGCCTGGCCAGGCGCTGAACGTTCTTCTGCCTTCACTTTAAGAGAAATTCAGGGTGAGCATGAGCCTAGGTTCTTCCCTGTCACTCACCCTGTCACTGTCACATGCACACACCTTCTCACTCCCTATCCTATGGATATAGTCCCTTTAAATCACGTGCTCGTTTTTTGAATGGAGATGCGGAAAGAGGAATGAATGGGGGTAGATGGAAGCCGGTACGCCAACATTCTGATATCCTCCAGAATTCTTTAATGATCTGGAATAAATTGAATGCTACACGTTGATGGATTACTTTGTTCTTCTACGCCCTTTTTGAGGAATGTATTGTCGGACTTAAACCAACATCTGAAGAGGTGAAATCGCTCCTTTTTTCCCCTATTTTTGCTGGCGGGATTGTTTTTGGAAAGCGCACGGGTGGTGCGCGGTTTTGGTTATACTGCTTCTGCAGTGTTTGGACTAAAGACTCTGCCCTAAGGGCTATTCTCTCACTCTCTCTCTCTCACTTTGCACCATTACACAATAAATATTCACAGTGAAAATATTTTGTAAGTACGTTTCATGAACCAAGTTATAGGATTTGTTGACAACTCGCATCGAGTTCGTTACACTTCTGCCCGGCGTGAAGCACTCACAGTCATGTGGTTGTGACGTCATCATAAACAAATCCGTTCTACTCATCCAGACGACTTCGCAACGGCGCCGTTGCCAGATTTTTCCACTCTGGAACCCGTTCTCAAAAGATTTCGTTTTGGGGCACCCAAAACGCCGGTGCCGTGTGGATGCCAGGCCGAAACGATAAACAATTTTATCAGATTCACCTGAATCCGTTGCTGTGTGGACAGGGCATCACTCTCCTAGTTAAGATGCTCTTAGTGTTTAGAGGCTTTTGGGAAACCCACCACTGATTAGTACTTGGATGGGAGACTGCTGGGAACACCAGGAGCCACCCTTTGTGTGTGTGTGTGTGTGAGAGAGAGAGAGAGAGAGACCACTGAACTACTTGTACAATAGTGTTTATTTAGAAATAAACCTCACTATCCAGACTATGTGCAATATCCTACATGCTGCTATAAATACTTTATTGTGTAATATTTATATATGTAGCATAGTTAGTAAATTTTATTCAAGTTTTTTTTTAAGCATCTAATTGTAAAATTTAATATTTGTTTACTGGACTATGTGCAACAGTTATATACAGCAGTTATACTGACATAAGCCAGTGGAACGAAATTTCATTCAAATGTGTATACTGAATGTACGCGTGAGTGACAAAGTTGGCTATCTAAATTTATTATAAAACAGCATCATTTTTTGTTTAACCTTTTATCAACTTGTTCCATTTTCATGTTGGTTAACAGTTTCCGCCAAGATCATTAGTCTACCTACCGACAGTGATGCAAAGTCCTTCCCACGCCATGTGGCGCATAGGGTGGCGCCGATCTCCGTTTCCGTAGCCCTCGGCCTCTCGCCTATTACATAGCTAGGGTTACAGTGGGGGGCCAGTCCTCTGGTAACCATGAGAGTTTGACTCCCCACTCGCATCTGTATTGCAGCGTGCCTTGCCAGACGGTAGTAGGTACCATTTTTATGATGGTCTTTGACATGACCCGACCGTGAGTAGAACTCCCGATCGAGAGGCGGACACGCTAACCACTAGGCCACTCGCCGGTCAAGTGATGCCAATGGGATTTAACCTTAGTCTTCATCTCTACCGTAACAAAATGATGCAGCAGGGCTTTAATCCTTTAGTCCATCCAGTTCCTTCACTTCCTCATCTGTACACCCTGTTCAAACAGATCTTCCAAAGCTTCACTTTTCATACTAATCCCACCATCACGCCAGTGCAACCATATACCATAACTTGGACAGCATTCTGGGACTTTTGAATAATGTTTGCACCACATGTCTCCACTACTGCCATCATCAAGACTCTGAACGCCACTTAAAAATGGAGAGAGAGAGAGTAAAGACAGACAGACATTCTTGCAGTTTTGTTTCTTCAGAAAAGCTGACAGTTATTCCTGGTGTAGGAACATTTTTAGTCACATAAAAACACCATTGTGAATCGGACCGTGCAAACAAAATGTCCTCCATGACAAGTGCTTGGACAATTTCTTGAAGGAATAATACAATGACGTCTCAAACATTTCAACAAGAATATGCTTAATGTGTTCCAGGGTGGACTCATTGATTTAAGTCACTGTAGGACAGTGACTTACCACTTTATTTAAAAAATAATAATTTAAAAAAAATTTATGGCGCAATCACGTGACCAGTTAAGGTATTGTCCAAATACAAGTTACGTAATTAAGTGGCGCGAGCAAGCACGTGCCCAAAGGCGCAAAGATGCGCGCGCAAGCAAGCACGTGCAACGAGTTTATAGATAAATGCACTATAATTACATAAAGATAAAGGAAAATACAGTCTTTATGCTAAACAGACACCGGATACAAGCCTCATGAAATTTCGAAATGCATCACTTATCTTGGGTTTCCTACCAATTCTCAGTTAAACTGCCACGTTTCAGAAGATTTAATCAAGATAATCAGCAGAAGTTTATTATACCTGAAGAACGCGTCGCCATCCTCGTGCACAACAACAGAGAGAAGTTTGGTGCGCGCGAGAGAAAGCCTATCACCGGAAACGAGCGCATGCGCGCGCACGCCATCTACCTGTGGAGGAGAGCTATGACTGCCTTCAATCCTCAATACCGTCCACTTTATTAGGAACACCTGCACTTTCATGCAATTATCCAATCAGAAACTGCACACGTTCTGGAATCTTCTTCTGAGGCCTGCACACCACAATAAGGTTTACTCTACAAGGTAATTAATTAAAGGTACATTAATTCCATGCGCCATTTCAGGAACATGCAGTACATGTACTTATTTCTGAGAGCATAAAAGTTGAAACCCTGTACATCGGTTTTGTATTTGATCTAAAAAGATATTCAGATGTTAATCTGTGAAACTTGACACACCAAATGATTTGTTGGTTAAAGTAAATTTCACTGTTTGCATTTGAATGGCTGGTCTGTTGGTGCGGTCAGAACAATCTGGAGCTGAACACGCTCAAAACTGTGGAGATGACAGTGGACTTGAGGAGGAGACCCCCACCCTGCTGCCCATCACCAATAACATTGTGACTGCTGTTGAAAGCTTCAGGTTTCTGGGTTCCACAATCTCCCGGGACCTGAAGTGGGAGACCAACACAGTCACCATCATCAAAAAGGCCCAGCAGAGGTTGTACATTCTGCGCCAGCTCAGGAAGCTCAACCTGCCTAAGGAGCTGCTGACACAACTCTACACTGCCATCATTCAGTCTGTTCTGAGCAATTCCAGCGTTATGGACGTGACACTTGAACTCAAAATGGCAACAAATGACCCAGTGCATGTTTTATTGTCTCCCAGTATTTAAACAGGTGTTGCATATTTTAAGGCTGTACCATACTGGAGAAGTGATAGAACAAGAACAATTCCCATAGTACATCTAGGGCATGCCAGAAAATGCCAATAAAAGATGCGTTATGGATGTGACAGAAAAAGTATCACTTTTCTTGGGTGACTGTACATTTTTATCAAACTCTGTGAAATTGTAAACCTAATGTCGAAATGGATATATCCATTTGATAGAGGGGTCCAAGGTGAATATTAAAAAAAAATCTTTGTTTAAAATATTTTGTATTTCATGCAGAGTTTCGGAAGGAAAAGTCAGCGTTATGGATGTGACGAAATTCCGTTATGGATGTGACGCGTCTGAAATAGACATGGCATATGTTTAGAAAATCAGCAATTTAACCACCATAACCCTTTGAAAAACTCTCTAAATATCAGCTAAAACTATCAAAGTTCTTAAATAATATTTAGGATGGCTATTGTTTTGCTGTTTTGTGGATTTTAGCATACATTTCTGTGGCTTGTGGCAATAATATAGAATTGTACATGATCAAAGTTGATTTTAGCTTGGGTTTTACATTATAAGAAAGAAAGACTGACAGTGACATATTAGGTTGGTTACAAATTGGTTCAACTTATTCACATCTGTAAAATACAGGCCTAGGTGATATCTCTGGGAGTGGTTTTGATGTATTACATGTTGCTTTATTTTTGCATGGTGAGGTTGACATTTACATGGAATTGCCCTTCTCTGCTCTTCCATCACTGTTTGGTTTGGATCGGTCACCAAACAGGACAAGAACAGACTGCAACGGACAATAAGGTCTGCAGAGAAAATTATTGGTGTCAGCCTGCCCTCCATCCAAGACCTGTACCTGTCCAGAGTCAGGAAACGGGCAGGTAACATCTCTGCAGACCCATCACATCCTGGTCACAATCTGTTTAAACTTCTCCCCTCTGGGAGGCGATATAGATTACTGTATGCAAAAACAACCAGACACAAGAACAGTTTCTTCCCTCAGGCTGTCTCTGTGATGAACAGCTAAAACCAGACTCAAATATCAGTAACATCAACTGTGAAATATCTGCACACTCATACCGTCATTCTGTGCACACTGTATATTTATATTTACTAATTCATCCTTGCACTATGCTGTCTATACATATATTTACCCTTCTACATGTACATAGCTTTTTGTTTTTGTCTACACTTTTTATCTGTTTGTACTAAGAGAGTTAAGTGAAACCGGAGTCAAATTCCTTGTGTGTGTTCACATACTTGGCAAATAAATTATTATTATTAGTTTTATGTACACAGTGTATAAAGTATTGAGAAATTCTGAAGAATTAATTTTAACATCTCTTAGTAATGATACATAAACTATGAAGAATTCATTAGGATAATAAATACCCCATTTCACACTCGCACTGAAAACTGTATATTTAAGTTACTCCACAAAATCGAGTTGTACATGAGCTGATAGCCGAGTTGGCTATAATCCACGCATGATGAGACTGAGTGGAATAACTATTTTATTCTATCCACATTCATTGGATTTTGAGAAACGGAGCATTTTTTTTGCAAATTTGATAAAAACTTTATACAAAATGTCTGACAAAATAATTTCTGCTTAGAATGTAAACAAACCGGCAAAATGACTAGCAATTTGTGAAAAATGCTATCATAATTCTTGAAAAATAAAATGTGGGTTTTTTTTTTGTATTTTTGTTTTTGAATAGTTTTTATTTCGTCCTTGGTTGGTTCAGCAACACGCGCCGACATTTTGTTTTTCTCTACTCACGGTATATGAGCTGATAGCCTAGTAGTAGAGTAGCCAATTAGAGCACGCAATTGCTCATATCCAGTGAATGTGGATAGAATAATTTCTGCTATTATGCTCTAATGGTGTCCTGTAGGACCAGGAACAAAACAGTAAAGCTGAAATATTAATCTATCGCTAGGTCTGATGACCGAGTTGGCTCCACTGGGAAGAATCAACATCGTCAGGATTGCGTGTTGTAAATGAAAATGTAACGATATTGCAATGGAACTACTCATACTGTCTCAATGTAATGAAAATTTGCTATCTATCCCATGTTGTTTTTACCTCTTACAATAATAGGTTTCTTATGTAAAAGGGGTTAAATAAATCCTGGGAACACTGGGTGTGAAGCTGTGGATGTGATACCAGTCTCACAGGGCATCTTACACACCTATGGCCAATTTAGACTCGTTAAATCAACCTACAGTCATGTTTCTGAGAGGTGGAAGGAACCCAGAGAACCCTGAGTAAACCCACACAGACATGAGGAGAACATGCAAACTTCTATAGACAGCAAAATAAGCGCATTCATAAATCTTTTATTCATGACTTATTTTACATTTTAGCAAGGATTGTGAAGGGATATTAAGACCTTAATAGGAAAAACAACAGTAACATGTACAGGACATGTAACCTCTATGAACTACAACTTAAATTAAGTAAATCTATATTAAAGTGACGTATACAGCAAAATCTATCATATCTCTAGTGTGGTCCTGTTTATGACTCCTGAAGGAATGGGAATAGATGGGAAAATCGAGTTCCTTTAACCAAAGGTGGAGTTGTTCCAGGCCACGTTTGATGCGTCCATGTCGAAAAAGTTGATGTAGATCCTGAAACAGTGGAGAGAAAAAGAGAACAACACTGTTGAATTTTTAAACCTGATTGGTCAGAAGGTGTTGTTAATGTTCTAGAACAGCAGCAGGTTCATATTAACACACTTGTTCTAATACGTTATCGTGTCTATCGCAACAGCTCATTCACAGGAATTTGTACGGTGGACACGGCACGTCACCTAAACCTAATCACAAACATTAAAATGTGTTATTTAAGAAAATAACATGTATAAACTATTGATCTGGTGAAGCTTTCTGTAAGGAATATTTCTTTAATGTTCATGGAAGGAGTCTCTAGTGTAAGTGCTTTGTAACAGTAGCTGTGTTTACATGTACACATTTTTTACATTCGAGACAAATTCATTCCGATCTTCAATTCCAAACATACCATTTACATCAAAGAGATCAGACGGATGTGTATGTCCCAAATATACAACTGGAACGGAATTTCTGACGTGCACATTCCCACACAGCTAGCTTACTTCTTTACCACATGCTGCCATGTTTCACAGCTGTTTACATGGAAAAATTTCATTCAGATCAAGTTTGAATCATCGAGTCATTAGGGTCCATGTAAATGTAGCTAGTAAGGAAACCACAGGAAAGTCCTCAGGACAATGGAGTTTTCACTTTCCAGTTTTTTGGTAATCATCTTCCAGCTGCTCCCATTAGGGGTCGCCACAGCGGATGTGTTCCGCATATTTGATTTGGCATAGGTTTTACCCCAGATGCCCTTCCTGATGCAACCCTCCCCGATCTATCCGGACTTGGGACCAGCACTAAGTATACACTGACTTGTGCAACCCCAGTTGGCTGGGTGTTTTACTGAATCTGCATGTCTTTGGGAGAAACCAGAACACCAGACACGGGCAGAACACACAAACTCCACACAGAAAGGCCCATGTCGGCCGTGAGGTGAGGTCTGAACCTTCTTGCTATGAGGTGACAGTGCTAACCACTACACTACCATGCCACCTGATTTCTTGGTAATACAACCAAGAATTACTCGGGGAGGCCTTGGGGAAGTCCAAGGTTAGATAACCTTTTGGAACCAAAAGGTTGCTGGTTCGATTCCCTGGACCAGCAGGACTGGCTGAAGTGCCCTTGAGCAAGGCACCTAACTCCTAACTGCTCTGGCAAGAGTGGTGATGTATTTTGTGTCTGATTAGCCAAAGAAAAACTGATGACTTGATTATTGTCCTGTTTTACACCGTGGTGTGTTGGGGGGGGGCAGCACATCCAAGAAGGACACATCCAGGCTGGACAAACTGATCAGGCGAGCCGGCTCTGTGGTCGGCATGAAGCTGGACTCTCTGGTGACGGTGGCAGAGAAGTCGTCTATGGACAAACTACTGAACATCATGGACGATGCCAGTCACCCTCTGCACACCATCATCAGCAACCAGAGGAGCCTGTTCAGTGACACAATGCTCCTTCCCAAGTGCAGGAGGAACAGACTCAAAAACTCCTTTGTCCGTCACGCCATCAGACTGTACAACTCCTCTCTGGGGGGGGGGGAGGGGTAACAGGAGGACAGAGGATGGGAAGGAGCAGTAGTCTAGCCTAACAATAAGCAATAGTGGACAACGTGCAATATAAAGTGCAATATCTCTCCTGCTGGCCCCCTTCCTCTCTTCCCAATATCTTATTCTTTTTATATTTGTATATGTAAATAATTTATTTTAATTTATCTAGAAGTTTTCTCTATTTCTTTTCTCCATTTATCTGTAATGATGCTGCTGAAATCTTAATTTCCCTGAGGGAACCCTCCCAAAGGGATCAATGAAATTTTATCTAATCTAATCAGTTCAGGCAGTGTCAAGCCAAAATGAAACTGGTAATACAAGAAGCTGTTTTTTTGTATCTTATTAACTGAGAGAGAGAGAGAGAGAGAACTGGCTGGTCAGGGAATGCCCGTTTATAGCTGCTATAACAAGCAGGAATTTGGTTTTGTTTCATGTATGTAGAAAAACATTAAATGTAACTATAAATGAATAAAATATAGAAATGTGTCATTCAATATAATTTCAACAAAGCAGTTCGGGACATGTTCTTGTAGAAAAATAAGGAGCTTCAGTTAGCAAGGATTATTTTGCGATCACAACACTCATCATACTTCATGTGTATTTCTTCTGCTTTTCAGTGAATGTGGTGTGTGTGTGTGTGTGTGTGTGTACCTGTCCGGTGAGATGCCCAGATGTTTATTCAGCAAGCCCATGAGCAGTTTGGAATACTGTTTGTTCTGTGAGCCTCCAATCTTCCCGATGCTGTGGAGGGAGCAGAGGGCACATGGGTCTGCTTTGCCCCCGAACATCATCATTTGATCCGGGATGATGTGAACAGCAATGTACTGGGAGGAACAAAAAGTTCACACTCAAGTCTGATTCACAAGTATACACAGTATGAAATATTGTGAAATTATATATAGCATGATATATGAAATTTTATATATAGCATACACAAACACACTGCATGGTAAAGGAGGAGAATCATTAACATTATCCATGCAGACCTGTAAATCTGACTGCTAAGAGGAAATCAACAGTGTAGAACAGATCATTTCTAATCTAATTCCTCCAGGACACACAGACAGCCATGTGGCCTTCAGAGCTGAGCATGAGCTCCATCTCCAACTCACATTGGCTGGTTTCCCCATGGCTTTCGCGAGCTCCTGGGTCACTTCACACATTAATCCCTCAGGAACTGCACCTTTCGAAACATTTGTATTAACCACGAACATCGGCATGGCGACAGGCTTCCTTTAAAACACCCCACAACTGAGAGGAGAAAAGAAAATTGATGTCCTGTGCACAAAATGACGTTTCAGTTAAAGTGAATAACCGGATACTGTTCTCGGCCCCCACGTTTTCCTACAAGCCCCGCCTCCTGCACTTTTCAACCCACCGATTGGTCAGCAAAAAAGTCAATCAAATTACCGTAAAATCCAGAGTAGTAAAATAAAAGCAAGGTAGACGCACAGAAAAGCAATTATGGCATAATTATATAGCTGACTCATATGAAATCTTATTATAGCTTTCTTACAGTTTGAAGACTAATCTTCGTTTTGATTAATTAAAAAAATTCATGAGATGAGACATGTAAACAGCTTTTATTGTTATAATGTTTGTTCATATTGTTTTTAGAGCATCGAGACTGTGAAATGGTTTGAAATAAACTTTTATTATAAAGTATAATGATCCGAATAAGATTTAAGTTGGCAGAATTTAGCTGTACCATTAGTCATTAAAATGCAAAAAAAGGTAATAATAATTAATTAATTAAATAAATAAATAAATAAAATTGTAGTAAATGTTCACAGATTTTTTTTTTATTAACAATAATAATAAAATACAAAAATATATATTTTTGTACAAATCAGTCTTTAACGTTTCTGAAATTATGGTAATTTTTTTTAATCTACATACACTGGACTAGCAGTAAATAAACTGCTGTGTGAAAATGGTTTAAAACAACACCAAACGGCAAAGAAGATAAACATTTAAAAAAGAAGGAAAGAAAGAAAAACTACCGTTTTACCTCCAACACCAGGAAGTGAAATCACAATACGGGTAGGAAAAGAAACAATACGCCCACTCAGAACTTCTTCCTTTTCAAATCATGTGAGAAAATGTTAGAAAGAAAGAAAGTTTTTGCCCCCGTCGCATTTTAAGGTCTAAATATGTACAATACTATATATATATATATATATATATATATATATATATATATATATATATATATCTTCCTAAAAATGTTCTACACTCAGTCTGATAGGAAAACACTGTATATCCACACACAACCGTTAGCAACTTAAATTTCTAGATTTTTCTCTGAACATGCACATGTATTTATTTTTCTGAACATTTATATCTTCCTTTGTATTTGCTGTTGTTGTTTTTTTCCCCTGCTATATTATTTACTGTACCCGTATCTTACATTTACACATTTTTAAAACCAAAATAAAATAACATTACGTCCAAAAAAAAAAAAGTAATTTTTAACCATGCTTTTAAACGGCGCAAGCGTTTCTGACATTTACGCTAAGAAATCCGCGCATGCGTACATCTTCATTTCAGGGAGGCGTGAAAAAAAACCCGGTTTCACTTCAAACCGCCCTGTATTTGGAGCTAGCGTGCACTATATAGGGTGTAGAAAACATTATGTAATGCCTCAGACAGGCCACTGGAAAGAAAGGAGTGTGTTTATTTGGGACACGGCGAGTATCGTAGGCGAGAATTAAAAGCACTTGAGTTTGTGAAGGGGGAATAATAAGGTCTGGGTTTGTTGTGTGAATGGGGAAGAAGGTTGTTTTTATTTGTGTTTTGTAGGTAGGTAGGTGTGGGAGCTGAGAGTAGAGTGAGGATAAGCTGTGCGGTAATGTTGTCTTTTTTTTTTTAAAAAAGCAGTGTGTGTGAAGTTGTGATATCCGAGTCATTAGATAATAATAATAATAATAATAATAGGATTGAAGGTGAATGTATAGTAATGCTGGTTTAGTTGTGGTGTAAACAAGGGGTAGTTAAGCTTGTAGAAGGTTGCATGGGTTTGTTTTCAGTTTAAACTTTTCACCCTGAGCTCAATAATATGCTTTAAAAAATCCTTTGCATCATAGCAAGTATGAGTTAATGTTGTGCACTTTGAGATGATGGTGAGTATAGATGATCTAGTGCAGTATAGTGAGAATAGTGTGCATGTGTTTATTTCTAGCTCGTGCGTAAAGTGCCATGGCGGACTCGGTGAAGACTTTCCAGGCGCATCTGACCGCTGTGATGGACAGCCTGGTGCGCGCCTCTGTGTGCGAGATCACCAAGCTGTTCGAGGACACGGTGAACGACTACCTGGTGGAGATCTCGCTCAACCGGAAGGAGAACGAGGCTCTGAAGCTGCGCCTGAGACTCACCGAGAACAAGCTGAGGAACGAGCGGAAGTACGGGCTCGCTTGGGCGGCCAGTCGGCGCGCAGCCGGCCTGCTCGCTCCTGATGAGACCGGCGCAGCAAAAAAGCACAAGCTGGATCCTAGTAGTAGTAGGCACAGGCACTTTACTGCTTATTACTACTAATGAGTGCTTGTGGATGCCTAACTTTGGCTTTTTAGTGCAACCAGAATGCACTGAGAGAGAGAGTGTAATGGCGACCTACTCCTCAGCTTGCTCTCTCTCTCTCAGTTCTCATTTCTCTCCCTGTTCTTCTCCTTTCCTCTGTCTCACTCCCTCCCCCCTTCCTGATCTCCTCTCCCCTCCCTTCCTCCCTCCCTTTCTTTCTTTCAGGAGGCAAGCAGGCCAAGGAGTGGAGCGGTGTGTGGGAGGAGGGGGTTGGAGGAGCGAGGGAGGAGAGGAGGGAGGAGACGAGGGACGTGTGTCACACGCTTCCACCAACCGCAGTGGAAGGAGAGGAGCAGGAGGAGGAGAGGAGACGCGTCTCCGGGGAGAGAAAGGAGGTGGCCAGCGTTAAAGAGGAGGTGAGCGGGCCAATCGGAGACGAAGAAGCTGATTCACGGAGTGATAAGGAGAGAAATGGCAGGAGGGAGGGAGGAAGAGTATGATGAGGAGAAGGAGGGATCTGTGCGCGAGGAACGAAACAAAGCAGGAGCACCGGAGACAAGAGACACTCAAATTTGCACAAATGAAGCCAACTGCTCTTAGTCAGCTGGGACTTATCGTCATTCCTGTATATAATTTTTATATACGTCGGAGAGAAATGTTTTATCTTGCAATGTGTAATAATACAGCAGCGCACTACGCAGATACAGACTTTGGGGTTTTTTTTTTTTTAACTTGCATTTGTCTTGAGGACGGGTTCGTAACCCTGGTCCTGGAGCACTCCCTATCATTCATATATATTTTAGTGTTTTCCCTGCTCTAACAACCCTCTAAACTCAGGAAGGGCTGTTAATTAGCTGGGAACCTGTGGCCTAGAGGGCAAATAGTTTAAGCAACCAGAAGAAAAAAAACCCCTCCTTATTGACCTGGAATACAATAGTTTTCATTTTCACATGATTTTAAACATGATTCACTTCACAGTGGTGTGACAACACGCCTCAATACTATAATCATAGTGTGTGTGTGAGAGAAAGGAATAATCGTTCTGATTCCCACTGCCTGCTGCATTATGCACATCATGCCTTGACTGATAACTGAAATGTTCAACAGCAACTTATCTGGCAGAAGCTACTTCCAGTAAAATCGCGTGCTCTGATTGGTTCCTTGGCAGGCAGAATTTTCCCGTAATGCTCGTGGGCGATTATGGACTTACTTTCCAAGACGCTGGCTTTCATTGTTGCAAAGAAATAAGCAAAATGGTAAAAATAAATAAATAAAAAAGATTAAATGGAAATCAAAAATGGCTGAAAGACAAACAAGTCATCGAGTTATTCAGGAAATAGGCAATGAAAAGAATTTAGGAACCGCTAACAGAAATTCAGGTTTGAAACTGCTAGCTGTTTATTCCGCATGTGTGACTCAGCTATGTTACACACATGACATAACTGAAAGCAGGGTCACGCCTCATTATAATGACCATGTTTTAATCTTAGAAAAAAAAACCCACATAATAAACTCCTTATTAACCTCACTTGTTCTGTTTTTACAGAAAAATATCAGACTGAGGTCTTGATAGTACAGACCGGTCTGTACTGTCAAGACCTCGGTCTGATATTTTCCCGTACAAGCGAGGTTAATAAGGAGTTAATACTGACTTTTTTTTTTTTTTTTTTTTTTAAGATAATGATTATACGTTGATTAATTTGCCTTATCTTGTATCAGTGCACTTAACCATATAACTAGCCCACCATACCTTATTCCTTTACACTGGATACCACTTTGTCGCCTCGTCAGTTTCCAGGCAAACCGAACATCGGACTGGGCAGGACATTAGAGGTGTAATGTGGTATTGCTATGCAAATTTGGATGTGTACCCTGGTCATGTACAATTCCTGTTGTGCAAATCGGCATCCTCTTAATTATGCGTGTAATTCAATTGCACTGTTTTGTGGCAAGCCTGCCAGGCTACCTGCACTTGTGAAGTCTGATAGTCTGACGTCTTCAGATCACAATAACAACACACGTTATGTTATGTCATGTGGCCATGTTATAATGGTTGAAAAGAACTCCTTGGTAGCTTTCAAACAACACCAGAGGTCTTGGGAGATGGTCATTTTAGCTGCCTTGGAGCTCTGTTTCTGCTATCGAGCTCATTATGCTTGTCAATCATTTTGAAAGTCCCTATGTCAGATACTTTTTTTTTTTAATTATTATTAATTTAATCAAAATCTTTGAGAGAATTTATATATATATTTATTTTTAAGATATGGTGGGTTTTTTGGGAGTGATTTTAGTTTCATGCATACAAAAATGCACATTGTTTTGCGTTGTTTATTAATCAGAAATTAAAAGAGTATTTTTTTTCCTTTTTTTTTTTTCGAATTTTGAAATTGTGAAGCCAGTATTGTGAATCGAATGCAGTTATGACGCAACATTACAGCTCCTACTTACCTGGTTGGCTAACTATTGAGTTGAGGATTTGCCTGTCGGATGGCTGGATAGACAGATGGTTACAATATGCTTTACCCTATAAAGGATTTAATAATGTATTCAGAGTCGACTAGCAAATTTCCTCCATTATCAAACACCAGTATGTACGCGTGTGTGTGTGTGTGTGTGTGTGCACACGCATGCATAACCCAGTTTGCAGAATACCGTGTATATAAACACAACGGCCTGTTATTTCTCTGTGTTTGATTAGGAGGATGTTTACAGGTGCGAGTCAGTGAGGCTGCTGCAGGAGGCGCTTCAGATGAGCCAGACTGAAAGCAACACGGCACACGGTGAGCACCACGAGGCAGCATGTGGGTAAGAGAAGAGAAGGCGTATAGCTGCGTGCTTAGTGTGGGAAGGAGAATGTGGCAGCTTTGTGCTGAACAGTGGTCATGCTGGGACTGATCCCTGGGTATTATTTAATTCCTCCCTGCTTCGTCCCATCTTCCAACAACGTGCCTGTAGGTGAATTGGTGACTCTAAATGGTCTGTAGATGCAAATTGGTGTTCCCATCCGTCCTGCGTCATGCCCAGTGATCCTGGGATAGACTTCGGACCCAATGTCACCCTAACCGGGATAAAGAGCTTACTGAAGGAGAAGAATGAATGAATGAATGAACTTGGCTCATAAGTTTTTAACTGTTTAACTGCAGTAGTCTAATGAAGAAAGATGATGCATAGATATGTGCGTTGAGCTAGAGCTTGTTCTTGATTGTTTTTACATTAACTTGTCCATTTCTGTTTAGAAGATTTGGATCCGGTCTCTACTGGTCCAGGATCAGCTGTGGGTGAAGTATGGGAGCAGCCCAATCTCTCAGCCGGACCTACAAACAGCAGCAATGAGCTCAGCGGGCTAGAGACTGCTACCTTAAAGGTGGAGTGTGAGAGGGAGGAGGCGGGATCTGCACTGACCAGCCCGTCCCATGCTACGGACCGAGCCGAAGGTGTGGAGTTCATCGGCCTGGACGGTTTGTGTAGCTCTCAGCAGGACCCTGCTTCCTCAACGTGTGAAGCCAACACTGCTGAGTTAGGCACCGGGAGTCAGGAAGATGACGAGGAGGAGGAGTCAGGTCGAGAGGGTGAGGACTTACTGCATTTCTGCCCTCAATGCGGTGGCGGCTTTAACTCCGCATCGGACCTGGCTGAACACGTGTGCCCGTTGGCTGAGGAACGTTTCCAGTGTTCGGTGTGTGGCCGGGCCTTCAGTCACGCCTGGAGCTTGAAGAGCCACGAGTGCATACAGGTGGGCGAGCAGCCGCACCGCTGTGAACTCTGCGGGAAACGCTTCACACATTCGCGCTCCCTTGAGCGCCACCAGCTGGTACACACAGGCGAGCGTCCACACCGGTGCCCACAATGCGGCCGCAGTTTCAGCCGCCTGGGCAACCTCGAGCGGCACCAGCGCATCCACACGGGCGAGCGGCCGTACGAGTGCGGAGCGTGCGGCAAACGCTTCAGTCGCATCGAGTACCTCAAACGGCACCAGCAGATCCATAGTGGAGAGAGGAACCAGACACTTGGCGACACGGAGCTGAAACGCAATCAGTGCTTCTCCAGCGCTTGATAAACTGCTTAATACTTGACCTAATTCTCCATCCAGCTTTAAAAACCAATGATCCATACTTCTGAATGTCCTCAGATCCTTGAAGCTGATTTATTTTCACACATGAATCATATCTCATAGGGCTTCATAATATGTATGTCATTTGTTAATCATTTATTATAGGATTAGCGCTTTTCAATACTGATATTGGAGAAGCCTACATAATGCCAATAAGCACAAACTTTTTTTTTTTCTTTCCCCCCCAGATAACAGCTCTGTGGGTGTATTTTGGGAAAATCTGGCATTGGTGTAATCCTTAGATTAATCCTTATTCTTATTTGGTATGTCAGATCTTTAAATGTCACACATCACAGGCTCATTGATGTGTGGTTTTTTTTTTTTTTGGTTTGTTTTTTTTTTAAATATGTTAGGAGTCATATCACAGTTGAGACATGTAGAAGTAGAATCATAATGTACTCCTCCTTTCTTTTCCTCCATGTTGTACAGCCCTAATATTCCATCTTTTCCTGAATCTAATCATCCTAAAAACAGCAAGATGTTAGATAAGACTATTTTATTTCATTTGAAACATGTCAGAGAAAGTGTGTGTGTGTGTGTGAGAGAGATCCTGATCCTAAAAAAAAACCAAAACAAAGTGCACACATTCTTCTGCATCAAACAAGCACTACCTTTTGTGCATTACACTCTGCGTCAGTCATACGGTTAGGTGTCTCTTGTATGTCTTCCTCAGCCAGAGCTGGATTAAAGTCCGCGTTTCATCTGTCAGATGAAATCGGGATTCTAATCACTGATTTTATACCACTTATAGTTTGACACCTCCATATAAAGCCTTATTTGAATGGGATTCGTGTCTCTGGGTGAATTCTGGAATTAGTCATTTTATACACCATGTCCAGGAAAACTCCCATGTCTGTGTGTAGTAAACAAATTTGTATCACACCTGATCATATGTTGTTTTATATACATTCAAGGTTAGAATGTTATTGGCTCATTTGCAGTTATTTTATTTATTTCACAGCATTTAACATTATATGGTTAATAGAAATGCTGATCGATTTATTTCCAGAAAACTAAAGGATATACGATATGTTGTATAAATAAAAGGCGGCTTTGTAAATGACTATAAAAGCCATTTTAATCAGCCTGTGTGATCAGATGCAGTTTTCTGGTTCCATCATTACATACACATGTTAGCTGATTTAAATACTAGAGCCTGACCAATAACTATAAAAAGGTTTGTGATTTCCCGATAACCGATATTATCAGCCGATACCCCACCCCTCAAACAAAAAAGACAAATATATCTTCAGTGAATAGTATAAAAATAGTCAGGTAGGCCTAAATGTACATGAAAAAAGAAACTATGTACAAAACAGAATTACTTATTTATACTTATGACCATATATACGTACATAACTATTCATTTGGAAACATGCACATATATTAGTTATGGTTTTTTTTTCAAGGTATAGCCTACTTAATTACAAAAAAAAGTTCAATCCATCCTCATCACTCAAGTAGAACATCTATTTGACAATAGTGTTAATGTAACTATGAAATAGAATACTTGTTTATTTCGAGGAACTGTAGGGGAAAAAAATCAGTTAAAACTAAAAAATATTATTTGTACATGTACTCCGGTAATTTGTGTACAACTGAGAAGGACCTAAAAAGAAGAAAATAGCTAAATGCCTTCATTGCTTCATTGGTACCCTGCTTGATTCTGCTTAGGTCAGCCGATTGTTGTGATTTTTGGTGTGCCGATTAGGTGTATTGCCAAAGCTGGAGTTGCTGTCTGCCTTCTGGTGGACAAACTCAACAACAACAACCACTCAAAATAGTTAAAGGATACATAATCGTGGGCGGCACGGTGGTGTAGTGGTTAGCGCTGTCGCCTCACAGCAAGAAGGTCCAGGTTCGAGCCCTGTGGCCGGCGAGGGCCTTTCTGTGCGGAGTTTGCACGTTCTCCCCGTGTCCGCGTGGGTTTCCTCCGGGTGCTCCGGTTTCCCCCACAGTCCAAAGACATGCAGGTTAGGTTAACTGGTGACTCTAAATTGACCGTAGGTGTGAATGTGAGTGTGAATGGTTGTCTGTGTCTATGTGTCAGCCCTGTGATGACCTGGCGACTTGTCCAGGGTGTACCCCGCCTTTCGCCCGTAGTCAGCTGGGATAGGCTCCAGCTTGCCTGCGACCCTGTGGAACAGGATAAAGCGGCTAGAGATAATGAGATGAGATGAGATACATAATCGTCATTTATTGGCCAATTTATCAGTAATTAGCTCATATTGGCTGATAATAGTGCCATGCTGATTTATCACTTGGGCCCTAATGAATACAGCAAATTAATCTGTGGTTGGTTGAAGAGAGCAACTGGACTTGCTTGACGATTCTTGAAAACGTTTCGCCTCTCCTCCGAAAGGCATCCTCAGTTCTGTCTGACTACTGAGGATGCCTTTCGGAGGAGAGGCGAAACGTTTTCAAGAATCGTCAAGCAAGTCCAGATGCTCTCTTCAACCAACCACAGATTACTATGTACCTGGACGACTGAGTTTCTTCACAGATATGTTTCTATGCACTTTGGGATGAGATCCCTTCGACTGGTGCGGGAGTATGACAGGACTTCCAGAAAACTGGCAGACATCTTAGCCAAAAAGGATCGTTCATTTTTTGTCAACCTGGAACGACCATCATTGAACAGAGGTGGGTATCTATGACATCTTATCAGCCGCCCACAATGCAGCCATCAGCATTCTGATTCGGATTCTATGATGATCCATGAGAGAATAAATACTGGATACTCCCTAGTAGTCAGACAGAACTGAGGATGCCTTTCGGAGGAGCGGCGAAACGTTTTCAAGAATCGTCAAGCAAATCCAGTTGCTCTCTTCAACCAACCACAGATTACTATGTACCTGGACGACTGAGTTTCTTCACAAAATACAGCAAATTGCGGCAGAAACCCCCCCTCCCCAAACTATTTTCCTCCAGTTGGATATTATGCAGAATCACAGAGGTGTCATGTCTGAATGAGGTTAAATTAATTAAACCATCATAGAGTTGATTAAAAATAAAATTGTAGTAATTACAATAATAATGGTCATTTGGTATGCAATGTTCTTATGGAAGGAGAGAGCTAGAGATAAGCTGACATGGGTGATCTGAACGGAAATAAAATTATAAAGTAGCTCCTGCAAATGAAGGAATTGATGAAAGAACCCCACGTACAACTACACTGTCAGAAACGGGTACATTACGAGTCCATTTCTGTCCTCCAAGGTACAATCTACACTAATGTACCTCCTAGGGCTCATTATTGGACCTAAAGGTAACTATGTGTACCTTTTTTGGGTCAAAAAGGTACATATATATTCCCAAGCAGTATATAAAGGGTACAAATCAGTACCTTAGAGGGTCCTACCCCAGTGACAAGCCATTGTACCTCTAAAGGTACTTTATTTTTTGAAAGCGTACATCCTATTCAAAAAAGGCCTTTAGAAGTAATTTGCAAGTTGAATCATAATCTACTTCCTTCAAACTCACTCAATAGAACCCAATTAAATAAAATAAATACATCTATAAAGTAGACTATATCCTGTCATTATGCTGACATAGCGCTACCTGCAGACATCTGTGTTATATATTACATATTAATCCCTAAACAGCATTAATAGGATTAGTGCAAGTATACAAAAGCAGATTTTTCTTATATATTTTTTATTTTGAGCCAAAACATGACCAATGAGTTTCAGGACTCAGGCTGCCAAAGCATCTGTCTCTCAAAATACTTTTTTTTTTTAATTTTAATACATGGTGTACAGTGGTGTGAAAAAGTGTTTGCCCCTTCCTGATTTCTTTTTTTTTTTTGCATGTTTGTCACACTTAAATGTTTCAGATCATCAAACAAATTTAAATATTAGACAAAGATAACACAAGTAAACACAAAATGCAGTTTTTAAATGAAGGTTTTTATAATTAAGGGAAAAAAAATCCAAACCTACATGACCCTGTGTGAAAAAGTGATTGCGCCCCCATTAAAACATAAATTAACTGTGGTTTATCAAATCTTTGGAAAGCTGAGTTCAATTTCTCTAGCCACACCCAGGCCTGATTACTGCCACACCTGTTCTCAATCAAGAAATCACTTAAATAGGACCTGCCTGACAAAGTGAAGTAGACCAAAAGATATTTAAAAGCTAGACAGCATGCTATGAGCTAAAGAACTTCAGGAACAAATGAGAAGCAAAGTAATTGTGATCTATCAGTTGGGAAAATGTTATAAAGCCATTTCTAAAGCTTTGGGACTCCAGGGAGCCACAGTGAAAGCCATTATCTGCAAATGGTGACATCATGGAGCAGTGGTGAACCTTCCCAGGAGTGGCTGACTGACCAAAACTACCCCAAGAGTGCAGCAATGACTCATCCAAGAGGTTACAAAAGACCCTGCAACAACATCCAAAGATCTGTAGGCCTCACTTGCTTCAGTTAAGGTCAGTGTTCGTGACTCCACCATAAGAAAGAGACTAGGAAAAAATGGCCTGTATAGCAGAGTTCCAAGATGAAAACCACTGCTGAGCATAAAAAACATAAAGGCTTGTCTCAGTTTTGCTAGAAAACATCTTTATGATCCCCAAGACCTTTGGGAAAATACTCTGTGGACTGACGAGGCAAAAGTTGAACTTTTTGGAAGGCTTATGTCCCATTACATCTGGTGCAAAAGTAACCCAACATCTCAGAAAAGGAACATCATACCAACAGTAAAATGTGGTGGTAGTAGTGTGATGGTCTGGGGCTGTTTTGCTGCTTCAGGACCTGGAAGACTTGTTGTGGTAAATAGAACCATGAATTCTCTTGCCTACCAAAAAAATCCTGAAGGAGAATGTCTGGCCATCTGCTTGTGACTTCAAGCTGAAGTGCACTGGGCTCTGCAGCAGGACAATGATCCAAAACACACCAGCAAGTCCACTTCTGAATGGCTGAAGAAAAACAATGAAGACTTTGGAGTGGCCTAGTCAAAGTCCTGACCTGAATCTGGTTGAGATGCTGTGGCATGACCTTAAAAAGGTGGCTCATGATTGAAAACCCTCCAATGTGGCTGAATTACAACAATTCTGCAAAGATGAGTGGGCCAAAATTCCTCCACAGTGCTGTGAAAGACTGTTATCGCAAATGGTTGATGGCAGTTATTGCTGCCAAGGTTGGCCCAACCAGTCGTCTCCCCCCCAGGGTCATGTAGGGTTTGTTTTTTCCCCTTAAGTCATTTAAAAACTGCATTTTGTGTTTTTTACTTGTGTTGTCTGTCTAATATCTTAAGTTTGTGCTGAAACATTTAAGTGTGACCAAACATGCAAAGAAATCAGGAAGGGGGCAAACACTTTTCGTGTGTGTGTTGCACACCATAGCCCTGAGTTTTGACTAATTCCTATTGCTGTTACTCACTTCTGTCACCTCTACTAGCTACAAAAGTGCTTGAGGTCACACTAGTAATCACATCTTCACAGGATGTATTACATTTAGATCATTGGATTTGAAAATGTTAAATCAGACCCGATGTTGATCAGATGTTCCAGGGTAAAATCTGCCTGATCCAGATACTCACTCCAATATAGGACCTGTGAATCCCTAAAATTTTCTGGCATGTCTCATGCTCATAAACATGTTCACTTCTTTTTTTTTTTTTTTTTGGATACACTGATATGGTTTGTGAACTAATTAGTGAAGTTACTTTTTTTGTGTGTGTATCTAAAATGAGGAATAACATTTTCACTCACTGCATTTACGTTCTGTAAACTTGAATCTAAGGTGCTGGGGTTTTTTCTTTCACTTTTTTTTCCTCCCAGTTCTACAGGTAGAAATCTGTACTGGAGCATAGTTTCTTACACATTTAAACGGCAAGTTACTATTGCACAACATTTACATTCAAATTATTCAAACCTCCTTTTTTTTTTTCTTACATTAGTTACATTCTCCTAAAATGCATCATGTTTATACCTGTAAATGTACAAAAATACCCAAAAGTCAGCTTTTTGTAGAAATTCAGATAAATTTAGAGGGAATAAAACTTGTATCAGAGTCTGGATACCCAAATGGCACTCAACCAATCACACCCTTATTGTTGATCGACTAAAAGGAAATCACTCCACAGCATTTGCACACTCTTGTGCACTATTCTGGAGCCAGTTTGCCATTTTCACCTGGACACTAAAAATAAAACTCCTTTTGATTCCCTGAAATAGCTGAACTACATTCTAAAACATCCTGAAACACTGACATGCTGCCTGTTTGGTTGTCTCTATAAAATTGGTAAATTTTCAAATAGTCCTTGATACTGCACTAAATTGAGGAAATGTCAGTGGATTAGATGTTAGACATTTTCTGCATTAGAAATACAAATGCATTGGAATACATTCCACAAGGGGGAGTGAAAACCAAGCAAACACAGCAACTGTAGAGTTGGAAATTAGAAAATACAAGTTGCTTTGGTGTCCAAAAGTTTTGTCCAGAGAGCAAAATAGGATCATTTCCTTTAATAAAAAAAATCTAACCATCCCAAACTGTCTACGGACATATGTAGACCAGAACAGACCAGAGTTTTTAAATATTTTATTCATTTTATTTATATTCTACTAAATAAAATACTAAATGGTGTAACTTTTTGATACAACTGTTTCTACACATTGGCTGTATTTTATTGTTGGCTTGTTGGAACATGACTTTAGATGGTAAAATTATTTGGTTTGTGTGACATCCCAAATCTTTGGCCATGTTCCAGCAGGCTGTAAATAAGTTCTGAGGTGACCCATCTGTACGACTGAGTGCTTCTCAACAATGAAAGGTCAAGTTTCTGATATGACAAGTTAACTTTACTGTGAAATATGACAGGTAGTTGATATTTTATTCATCCATTATCTGCAACCGCTTATCCTCTGCAGGGTCACAGGCAAGCTGGAACCTATCCTAGCTGACTATGGGCAAGAGGCGGGGTACACCCTGGACAAGTCACCAGGTCATCGTAGGGCTGACCTCACTCTTTTTTCTTTCTACAAAAGCTATTTTTGCACAGTAGACTGTAGATCCTGGTGTCTACACCACTTGGGGGCCTGAACTTGGATAAGAAATATAATGCTACTACATGATGCAGAAAAACTAATTCATGCTTTTGTTACCTCCAGGTTGGATTTTGTCTGGATGTTCCAATAAGTGCATAAACAAGCTCCAGTTAGTTCCAAATGCAGCAACGAGAGTCCTTACTTGAGCTAAAAGATATCACCACTGTCTTATCCACATTGCACTGGCTCCCAATCAAATTTCACATTGACTATAAAATACTACTATTGACCTTTTTAAAGCACTGAATTGTCTAGCGCCACAGTACCTTAGTAAACTTCTGGTCCTTTATGACCCGACACTCCTACTTGGATCAAAAGGTGCAGGCTATTTGTTGGTACCTCATTATAATGAAGGCTACAGCAGGGGGCAGAGTCTTTTCTTACAAAGCCTCAGTTATGGAACAGCCTTCCAAGTACTGTTCGGGAATCAGACACAGTGTCAGTATTTAAGTCTAAGCTGAAAATGTATCTGTTTAGACAAGCATCCGAATAGGTGGTTTTTTTTTTTTTTTTGGTAAAGTTGATCTGGAGGGTCCTCAGGAATAGTGTTTTGGTAAACTGGGATGTATGGATGCTGTGGGGGTCCCCCCTCCCACTCTCATTCACTTGAGCTTGTTGACCGTGTAGTGGCTGGCTGCTTTATGTCCAACCTGTCGATGACATCGTTATCTCCCCCTCCCCCCCAGCTCTTCCCTCTGTCGGTCTCCCTCTGTAAAGTTTCATGTCAATCCTGAGACACCCGTGATGCTGACCTCTTCTGCTCTCTGGACCTGCCTGATCCATCCTGATGCCCTACTTCTGGCTGGAGTCTCATGATATCACTCCTCTCGAGGATGGGCCCCATAGGGACAGTCAAGTTGCACTTGGAAGATGCTCTGGACACTTATTTTGCTATGATGACTGAGGACTACAATTGACATAACTTTAGGACTGCAGTTGTCATTAACAGTTTTGCACTCAAGTTTCCATCATTGAACAGTTGGTAACTTCAACAAAACCGACTTCATGTGAAAACTATATTGAATTTCCTGGTTACACAGTTGTACACTGACTATAGAGGCACAGTTATAGAAGCAAGTTATTTATAATCATGCTATGTTATCACCCAAATGAGGATGGGTTCCCTTTTGAGTCTGGTTCCTCTCGAGGTTTCTTCCTCTTGTTGTCTGAGGGAGTTTTTCCTTGCCACCGTCACCATAGGCTTGCTCATCAGGGATAAATAAATCTCTTGGGCATAGAATTGGCTTACATGTTTTAAGCCTTTTAATATTGTGTAAAGATTTGTCCAGGGTGTACCTGCTTTTCACCTGTAGTCAGCTGGGATAAGCTCCAGCTTGCCTGCGACCCTGTAGAACAGGATAAAGCGGCTAGAGATGAGAGATTCTGTAAAGCTGCTTTGTGACCATGCCTGTTGATAAACGTGCCATAGTTTTACTTTACTTGAACAATTTCAGTACAATCTACATACTGTATATATTTCTCTTTATTTAGCTACTTGATGATAACCCTGTATAGTATGTGCTTAATATTATGCGGCTACTGGACAGAAAGGGTTTTTCCTTATAAACACAAGCTGATATTTCACAAAACTCAAGACAAAAGCAATTCCATGTATTTTATCCCAAGGTTCTAATGAACATATAGTATGTTTCCAAAATGGCAATGTGCAGCATCATGATAAACTTTGATAAGAGGAGAAACTGTTTCAGAGAAAGTTAAAATACAAGCTGTACTGGAATGACATGTATTTGGGTAAAGAATGGATCATACATAACATCCAGGTTAGGATTCTTCATGTGATTCATTTCTAATGTCTTTAATCTGAGCTGGGTGAAGAGGTAGGTCATGGGATCTCTTGGATGGTGGCACCTAATATGGAAAAATATGTACCATATTTTGTTCTGGTTTGGTTTTTGAGGTATATATTAAATAGCCAAAAGTTTGACACCTGACCATCATCTCTCCCCCCCCCCCCCCCCCCTGATTTAGTCCCACTTTTGCTGTTATTACTCTAATTCTGAATAAATTCAGTGTTCAAAAAACATTCACATTTGTTTGTACTGATTTGTGCCATGAGACATCTATATAATAAGTGGCAAAGTTTGTTTGTTTGTCTTGAGCTAACGTCACCATTTCTCAACCGATTTTCACCAAATTTGGCAAGTTGGTCTGGGGATGACCCGGAATTTTGCAGATGTAAACAAAATTCATGTATAGCCTCCAGGGAGGTCCCTGGGGGGCAGAACATCCATCCACCTCCTCCCTTAATGCCTTTTCACATTACATTTATCAACACAAACTCTTGACAGATCTTCACTAAACTTAGAAGAAGAAACCTTTATTCATCACATGCACAGTGAAATTCATCCTCTGCGTTTAACCCACCTGAAGCAGTGAACACACGCACTCACTCAGAGCAGTGGGCAGCCACACCAGAGCGCCCGGGGAGCAGTCAGGGGTTCGGTACCTTGCTCAAGGGCACCTCAGCCCAAGGCCGCCCCACATCAACCTAACTGCATGTCTTTGGATTGTGGGGGAAACCGGAGCACCCGGAGGAAACCCACGCAGACACGGGGAGAACATGCAAACTCCGCACAGAAAGGCCCTCGCCGGCCACAGGGCTCGAACCTGGACCTTCTTGCTGTGAGGCGACTGTGCTAACCGCTACACCACCGTGCCGCCTGTAGCATGTAGGTACAGGAGAGAGCCACAATTTGGCAGAACTCAGAAATTCCATATTTGGGCCACAGGGGGTCTGCAGTGGGCCCCTGGGTGGTGGATGTTTTGGATTTTTGTTTGTCTTGGGTTAACAACACAATTTCTCAACGGATCTTCACCAAATTTGACATGGAAGTCTGGGGGCAACCCAGAATTTTGCAAAACCCGGGCAACACCAGGTAACCTGCTAGTATATTATATGCTGTCCTGGTTTTTGAGATTATTCTTAGCTTTAGATGTGAACACATGTAATTCATTAGCCAAGAGTGACATCAGAGTGAATTTAAATGATACTAATTTGATACAACCTCCACTACATGTTGGAGCATGGCTGTTGGGATTTGTGTTCATTCAACCACAAGAGAGTTAATGAGATCGAGCACTGATGTTGGGTGAGGAGGTCTGGGGTGCAGTCGATGTTCCAGTTCATTTCAAAGGTGCTCATTGGGGTTGAGGTCAGGGTTCTGTGCAGATCATTTGAGTTCTTCTACTCAAACTTGGCAATTCATGTCTCTCTGAAATTAGCACTGTGCACGGGGCATTGTCATGGTGGAACAGGTTTGGCCCTTTAAGATCCAGAGAAGGGAAATTGTCATTGTACAGTATACAAAGACATTCTAGTCAATTGTGTGCTTCAACTTTGCAGCAACAGTTTGTGGAAGAACTACATATTGGTGTGATGGTCATGTATCCACAAACGTTTGGCTATATAGCGTATACCTTGTGGTCCGAAAGTCTGAGACAACATTGAAAACTCTGTGATACTGACCATGTACCAAAGGACAGAATTTCCTTGAGTCTTATCTCTTCCACTGAAGTGATCAAGCAACACTGATGGTTTTGATCTAACATGAATCATCAAGTTTTAGATAAAATTGTAGAGGCTGTGTCAGTTCAAGTGTACACGGTCATTAAAGCAAAAAGATGTACCAAATAAATATTTCTAAGGTTCTACTTTCAACTCAGGTTATTGTTTTTACGATACTATAATTTGTAATGATTAAAAAAAATTCCAATGAATGCAAAATAAAAGAATTCTCACTAGTTGTGTCAAACCTTTGAACCATACACTAATGTATTTTAAGTCTAAATACGTAAGCAATGATAAATCACGTGCGCTGATTGGTAGAAAAATTTGGACTATTTCTTGGTAATCACCTTGAGCGACTCAGCAAAATGGTGGCCAATTGCTTCGTTATCGTAAGTGAGGAAGAATTACAAATAATGAAAGAAAATGCTGTTCCTAAAAGCACTAAAGTTGCTATGAAGTTTGGTCTAAAACTATTCAAAGGTAAGGTGGAATTGTGATTTATTTTATTGATTTCAAAACAAAGTATTTTATGTGAGTCGGCATAGATAAGTGACAAGTCTGCGCCGCACCATTATTACACTTGCATGCAGTTTTTGAAGTTTGAAATAAACTTCTTAAAAATAATTTTTTTAATGTAATCACCTGTGTATTTATACGAAAACAATTATCTGTCTCAAGCTCAGTGATTAATTGTTAATGTACATCACAGTGCAATAAACCTTATATAGCTCAAAGCTAAAGAAAATAATCTGACCAAATTTGCATAATTTAAATTCACTCTGTCACTCTTGGCTACTGAATTACATATGCTCACATCTAAAGCTAAGAATAATATCTCAAAAACAAGGACAGCATAGAATATGGGTCTGTCTCAGAAACTGGGTACTGTGGGGGTACCCCACTAAATATACTCAGTCAATAAACTATATGGTTTTGAATGGTGATGTTGGTTTTAATTTGAAATAAAATGATGAAAGAAATAATACAGACAAAACTAAATCTTTGATGTGAATACTCTATTCAAAAATTCTGCAAATTTGTGGGAAAATGGCGGCTTGATCTGGGACATGATAAATGATTGACTACATCGCATTCCCTTAAAAAGGTTGTAGTCCACTGAAAAGTCTACAGTTATCACTAATTGTATTTTAAGTTGTAACTTTATACACCTAAGGATTGGTGCGCTCACAGAACAATCATAACCGTAATAAAACATCATGCAAAATATTTGATCACCGTTGTAACTCCATTTTCCGCATACCCAAAACCAATACGATCGTGTGTTTTGATCTAAACTGAAAGCCTCAGGGTCAAGGTCACGACCTCACCAAAAGTAATAACTTAAAATCACTACGCCATATAAAAATTTAGTTTTAAATCTGCGATTTTGTTTTTTAAAACGAAAGCTGAAAGTTAGGTATAGAATATGTTTCTTACAGAATATGTTACGATGGTAGCTGGTCTTGTATGAATTTCTGAGCTATAAAATGAGTTGTGGTCTATTTTTTACCGTAGCGTGTTATTTGTGTACGGGGAAGGACACACATTAACAATTTGCATGTGTAGAATGGAATTTTCCACTCCAACAGTTAGAAGTTGATCGTGCTTCCATTTGCGGTCTTTCTGTTACGCGGGCGATCTGTTCGGACGTTATCGCTGAAAAGGTGAGTTTTGACAGTTTTATTTTGTTTTAGTCTTGCAGTATAAGGCAATAGAATGTTTGTTTTTCTTTTTCATCTTACTTTCATATTTCATAGTGTTTGCGTATTTTTGGCCAATATTTTGCAACCATGGTCAATTTAGATCGAACTTTTGATAGAATCTACGGCCAGTCATTTTGCCCCGTCCCCACTCCGTCTGGTGCGGTAGTGATGTCCCGTTGCTCACTCGCCGCAGCAGAGACCCGCGCGACCTTCAGCCGGTACAGTTGCTGTTCTTTTACCACCACCGTTATTCTCATCTTTCCGGTGTGTTCTTGATTTTTCCATTGTGTCCTATTTCGCCATATCAAATACACAAAATGTATCATATTATTCATATTTAAGTGAATAATCAATTCAGTCATCATAACTTGGCATTTTTAACCCAAGCAATCAAAGAGGAAATTTATTCAATATTTTCACTCATCTGTGAAGGAGGGGCTTTAATTCTTCATGATGTAGTTATTTTATATGTAAATCAATTTTACAAAAGCATTTGAATTGTAATCAAAAAAAAAATTTCCACAGTGGAGGCCAGATAAAGCAAGATACTATCTTTATTCTTATTAAACATGACAAAACATTGAGTAAATGCAAAAAAATAGTAAAATTAGAAAATTTATTTTTTGATCATAATGTCCCAAATGAGAGACCAGTTTCTGAGACGGACCCATATGTGTCTTATGGGACAAATCAGCACAAACAAATGTGAATGTTTTTTGACACTGAATTTATTCAGAATTAGAATAATAGGAATTTTGGATCATTTTTTAAAAACTTTAATCTATATTAAATTACACATTTGTTGGAAATCTTCTTCTCATTATTATTATTATTATTATTATTATTTCTTTCAGGCGGCACGGTGGTGTAGTGGTTAGCGCTGTCGCCTCACAGCAAGAAGGTCCTGGGTTCGAGCCCCGGGGCCGGCGAGGGCCTTTCTGTGTGGAGTTTGCATGTTCTCCCCGTGTCCGCGTGGGTTTGCTCCGGTTTCCCCCACAGTCCAAAGACATGCAGGTTAGGTTAACTGGTGACTCTAAATTGACCGTAGGTGTGAGTGTGAATGGTTGTCTGTGTCTATGTGTCGGCCCTGTGATGACCTGGCGGCTTGTCCAGGGTGTACCCTGCCTTTCGCCCGTAGTCAGTTGGGATAGGCTCCAGCTTGCCTGCGACCCTGTAGAAGGATAAAGCGGCTAGAGATAATGAGATGAGATTATTTCTTTCAATTTACTGAAAGTGGCACAGTATTTGTTTCATGCTGACATTTTGCCTGATAGTTGACACAATGGAGTTGAGTTGAGGATGGGGATAAAGCACCGCCTGTATCTGTGAGCGGTGATAAGCGATAATCAGATGACTTGCCTGTAGCTCAGTTGGTCATGAGTTCAAACTCATTCTGTCACTGTGTCCATCCTGTCTTTAACCCTGAATAGTTCCATATATGCGATGTCCCAAGAATTGAAGTTAGGCATTTTCACCAAAACTTGGCCTACATGCTTTGTGTACACATTACTCACTGCAGGAGCATCTGTGCAGGTGGGAAGCGACAGAGTGTTTCTCAAAGATATTCAGAAGGTCGAACAGATTGCTTTCATGAGATGTTTAATTCATCCGAACGAGACAGTTCACCTGTCAGTGGTGCTGGGGCCAGGATGCAATCTCATTGCCCTTAACCTGGCACCGGACATAATCCAGTGAGTCATTTAATCCATTTTTACTCCTGGTTTAAGGTACGTTTTCAATCACGCATAGCATTTTCATTAGATTTTATCTAATTGTTGGCTTTCTAGGAATTTCTACATATCGCAAAATATATTTTATAGTTCTCCTGATTAAATTCTTTGAATTTAACATGTACTAAGTTGGAGAAGAGTGCTTATGAGTGCTGCTTACTTTCCATTAATTATACAGTAGTGGGTCATTTGTGGATATTATTTAACCAAGTTGTTAATATAAAGTAAATTAAAACGCTGTGGCTCAATAATAAAAGCATTTTTCCAAAGCAAATATGTAAACTTCCCTGGTGGGAAGCATACAAAACATACTGCCTTGACTAAAAATACACTTTTAGAAATTGGGGTACAATAGGAGTCCATTTCTGTCCCCCAAGGTACAGTCTACACTAATGTACCCCCCAGGGTTTATTATTAGACCTCAAGGTAACTATGTGTTCCTTTTTAGGGCCAAAAAGGTACATATATGTTTCCAATCAGTATATACAGTGGTATGCAAAAGTTTGGGCACCCTTGGTCAAAATTGCTTTTACTGTGAACAGTTAAGCACGTTGAAGATGAAATGATCTTCAAAAGGCATAAAGATGACTCATTCCCTTTATATTTTAAGCAAAAACTATTTTTTATTTTCATCTTTTATATTTTCAAAATGGCGGCATGGTGGTGTAGTGGTTAGCGCTGTCGCCTCATAGCAAGAAGGTCCGGGTTCGAGCCCCGTGGCCGGCGAGGGCCTTTCTGTGTGGAGTTTGCATGTTCTCCCCGTGTCCGTGTGGGTTTCCTCCGGGTGCTCCGGTTTCCCCCACAGTCCAAAGACATGTAGGTTAGGTTAACTGGTGACTCTAAATTGACCATAGGTGTGAATGTGAGTGTGAATGGTTGTCTGTGTCTATGTGTCAGCCCTGTGATGACCTGGCGACTTGTCCAGGGTGTACCCCGCTTTTCACCTGTAGTCAGTTGGGATAGGCTCCAGCTTGCCTGCGACCCTGTAGAACAGGATAAAGCAGCTAGAGATAATGAGATGAGAGATTTTCAAAATGACAAAAAAGGAAAAGGGCCTGAAGCAAAAGTTTGGGCACCCTGCATGGTTAGTACCTAGTAACACCCCCTTTGGCAAGTATCACAGCTTGTAAACACTTTTTGTAGCCAGCTAATAATCTTTCAGTTCTTACCTAGGGGATTTTCACATATTCGTCCTTGCAAAAGGCTTCCAGTTCTACAAGTTTCTTGGGCTGTCTTGCATGCACTGCTCTTTTGAGATCTATCCACAGATTTTCAATGACGTTTAGGTCAGGGGACTGTGAGGGCCAGGGCAAAACCTTCAGCTTGTGCCTCTTGAGCTATTCCATTGTAGATTTTGAGGTGTGTTTTGGATCATCGTCTTATTGTAGGACCCATCCTCTTTTTAACTTCAACTTTTTTACAGATGGTGTGATGTTTGCTTCCAGAATTTGCTGGTATTTATTTGAATACATGCTTCCCTCGACCACTGAAATGTGCCCTGTGCCACTGGCTGCAACACAACCCCAAAGCATGATCGATCCACACCCATGCTTCAGAGTCGGAGAGGTGTTCTTTTCCTGGAATTTGGCACCCTTTTTTCTCCAAACATACCTTTGCACATTGTGGCCAAAAAGTTCTATTTTGAGTTCATCAGTCCACAGGACTTGTTTCCAAAATGCATCAGGCTTATTTAGATGTTCATTTGCAAACTTCAGACACTGAATTTTGTGGCTAGGATGCAGGAAAGGTTTTCTTCTGATGACTCTTCCATGAAGGTCATATTTGTTCAGGTGTTGCTGCATAGTAGAACAGTGCACCACCACTCCAGGGTCTGCTAAATCTTTCTGAAGGTCTTTTGCAGTCAAACAGGGGTTTTTATTTGCCTTTCTAGCAATCCAACGAGCAGTTCTTCCAGAAAGTTTTCTTCATCTTCCAGACCTCACCTTGATCTCCACTCTTTCTGTTAACTGCCATTTCTTAATAACATTACAGCCTGAGGAAACAGCTACCAGAAAACACTTTGCTATGTTCTTGTAGCCTTCTCCTGCTTTGTGAGCATCAATTATTTTATTATTCAGAATGCGAGGGAGTTGCTTAGAGGAGCCCATGGCTGTTGATTTTAGGGACAAGTTTGAGGAGTCAGAGAATTTATACAGCTTTGAAATCTGCATCATTTGACCTTTCCTAACGAAGAATTTGAACAAGCTACAGCTCAATAAGCTAATTAAGGTCTGGAACCTTGGTAAAAGTTACCTGAGAACTCAAATGTATTGGGGTGCCCAAACTTTCGCATGGTGTTCCTTTTCTTTTTTCACTCTCCAATTGTCTCATCTCATCTCATTATCTGTAGCTGCTTTATCCTGTTCTACAGGGTCACAGGCAAGCTGGAGCCTATCCCAGCTGACTAGGGGGAAAAGCCGGGTACACCCTGGACAAGTTGCCAGGTCATCACAGGGCTGACACATAGACACAGAAAACCATTCACACTCATATTCACACCTACGGTCAATTTAGTCACCAGTTAACCTAACCTGCATGTCTTTGGGGGAAACCGGAGCATCCGGAGGAAACCCACGCAGACACGGGGAGAACATGCAAACTTCGCACAGAAAGGCCCTCGCCAGCCACGGGGCTTGAACCCGGACCTTCTTGCTGTGAGGCGACAGTGCTAACCACTACACCACCGTGCCGCCCCTCTCCAATTGTACAAAATAAAAATAATACGCAAAAGAAATGAATGTGTCGTCTTTACCTTTTATGCCTTTTGGTGATCAGTTCATCTTCTGCTCACTCATCTATTCACAGTAACAGACATTTTCAGTAAGGGTGCCTAAACGTTTGCATGCCACTGTATTTAACACGAAAAGCAATCGCTACTGATTATTGAAACTTGCTTACTATATACTGGCTAGCTACTGTAGCTCATTCAGCTAGCTAATGGCTTATCTGTACATATGTCATCAGGTTGGATGTCTCATCTCATCTCATTATCTCTAGCCGCTTTATCCTTCTACAGGGTCGCAGGCAAGCTGGAGCCTATCCCAGCTGACTACGGGCGAAAGGCGGGGTACACCCTGGACAAGTCGCCAGGTCATCACAGGGCTGACACATAGACACAGACAACCATTCACACTCACATTCACACCTACGGTCAATTTAGAGTCACCAGTTAACCTAACCTGCATGTCTTTGGACTGTGGGGGAAACCGGAGCACCCGGAGGAAACCCACGCGGACACGGGGAGAACATGCAAACTCCACACAGAAAGGCCCTCGCCGGACCCGGGGTTCGAACCCAGGACCCTCTTGCTGTGAGGCGACAGCGCTAACCACTACACCACCGTGCCGCCCCAGGTTGGATGTTGAGCTGTGAAATGTCAGTGTGAGACCTCCATGGGTTTTGGCTTGCATAATTTGTCCGTATGATTATGCTGTTTCTCTTGAAGAATTTTTAAAACTGAACACATCTCGTAAATTAGGCTAGGGAAGATCATCTGTGCTCATGACTTTTGGCATGAAACTGCTTTATTTTGATTGGGTCTTGAAATTTAATTATGTATTAAAATGTTCAAATAGTGACTTTTAATTGGCTTAAACTGTAACTTCACCCCAGGTCTGAGCATAACTCCGCCTACTGTATCATTTGAAAAATGCAAAAAGTGGGACGAGGGGCTGGGGTATAAATTCCTGTGAACGATGAATGTTGATCAGCGTATCGCTGGGTTTCATGTGACGTCACATCCGCCTCATTAGTTATTCAAAACTTTAGCTGGTGGTCTACCAAAGCTCAGTTGACAAAGCGTTTGTACGGAGAAGGTGCATTGCTCGCATGAAAAATGCCTCACGCTTGAGTTGTTTTAGGTTGTTCGAATTGATCAAACCATGAAACTGAAAAATTTCTTCAGGGTTCCCTGTGAATTAATAAAAAAGGGTGAATGAACACAGGAGTTCACAAAAAGACGTCGAGAAAGGTGGCTTTTGAACCTCTCACTGAAATCAAAGGGAGCTGAGTGGGAGTGTGCTCGAGTTTGCAGTGATCACTTGGTGAAAGGTTTGTATTTCTCTCTCAGCTACAGCCTTAGTGTTTTCCAAGTACTTTTCTTGCTATGTGTCATTATTTTATGGTACTTTTTTTTAGTCACGAAGCGCTAAAGTCCACAGCTGTTTCTTTGTTTACTCCTCACAAAGTCCATATGCATGAAGGTCATGACAAAATTCTTCCCCAGCCGTACAGTTACAATGCGCCGTGATCACTTCTCCGTCTTGTTTAACTAAGATCCAGGTCTTTAAAGGGGTTTCTGATGATCTTTGTGAATGATTTACCTGAGAGATAAGAGCCAACACAAATGAGAATCCAGCGAACTATTTGTTTACACTTCAACTTGCAGCGCTTCGTTGTAAAGACGTGAACAAAAAGCTTTTAAAAAAACATACTTACACGGGCAAAAACAATACAGGATTCATTCGGCAACGATCTTATACCGAGGTCCTTAACCCAGCCATGTACAAAAAAGTTGTAAGCCTCCATACTCTTCCACGCTTTCATCTGTTTTGTGGTGTAGAAGGACGTCTGCAACACCAGATAGTTCGAGATGGCGGGAAACTTGACTGAAGGGTAGTTTTCGAGATCGTATGACAAATCCTTCTTTCCCAGACTGTAGGGGTCGATTCCATCGCACATAGCGATCTTCTGAATATATCTAAAGCAAGCAGCGGCTTCTAGATTATGAGCATACTCTGATACGTTATCGCTAGTTGTTTGCACTATGGCAGTTGTTTAGACCACCAGCTATTTCACTTCCAGTAAAACCGCTAAGAAAAGTCGCGTGACTGAAACCCAGCAATATTTGAAAATGAGTGCGGTTTCACAGACTCCTTTGAGTGAAAGGTGAGAGCTGGAGGAGGTTGACCGCCCATCTCTGATTAGAGGGTGTTAACGTTCATTTTTTAAATATAAATGTCATGATATCGAGAAGTACCAAATGGTTGAAACAGCTTTGCAAGGTTCAGGATTATTTTAACCAGTAGATGACGTTTTGATGCATTTTCAACCCATAAAATGCCAATTTTTATTTAAAAAAAAGTAATTTTGTCAATATTAAGACCAGCATTGATGTATTTCATTACAGTACAGTTATCATTTAGTTTACAGCTTAAAAAACAGATTTAAGTCTGCAGTATCTCTTTAAATTCTTTTGGGGTTAAATACATTATTATTTTTTACTCTGAAACTGTAATTCAAAATAAACGCAGTAAAGTTTCTATTTTAATTCAAATTAAGTAAAAGTACTGTGATTTAATTATACACAAAAGAAGTACAGTTTCAGTGACAAGTACAGTTCTGTGCAAAAGTCTTTGACACATGTAAAGAAATGCTGTCGACCAAAAATGGCTTAAAAATAATGAAATGAAATGTTCCAACATTAAAAAAAAAAAAAACTATAAACAGTAATCAGTATGCCATAATAAATGAAACAAAGTCAATATTTGGTGTGAGATGACCTTTTGCTTTAAAAAAAAAAAATAGCAGTCTCAGGTCCAGTGAGTGCAGTTTGATAAGGAAATGAGCTGTAGGTTTTACTGAGCATCTTCCAGAACCAGCCACAGTTCTTCTGGACACTTTGACTCTCACACTTGCTTCTTCATTTTGCACCAAAACCCAGGAGCCTTCATTATGCTTTCTTTTTTAATCTGAAAAGTGCTCTCTTATGTAATATGCTGCTCAGATACAACCTTTTTTTTCTCTAAAGTTTAATTTTGTGCTGGAAAACAAATGTTTGGAACGCTAAAATATTTTTGTACTGACTCGGTAAGGTAGAACTCAGAAATCTATAACAAAGTTTGTATGAAAAACATAAGGTGACGAAGACTTTTGCACAGTACTGTACCTGTATTACCTCTATATTTATAATATTTATTATATAATTAGCAATTTCACTGCCATTACCTCAGCCTGATGTTGCATAGCATTGCACTGCCCATAAAACTGCGCATCATTGCACTTTATTCCAAATGTGCTGTAGTCTGTTCTGTTGCTGTCATCTTTCTTTTACGTCCTTTTTTATATTATATTTTCCCTTTTTTTCTTTTTGTAGTTGTAAGTAGTTTACATAAATTCTATTTTTATGTCATGGATAGCCGTAAAAAGCATTTAACTGCACGTCATATTGCGTGTGTGTGTGTGTGTGTGTGTGTGTGAGACCAATAAAATCTGACGTTGAATTTGAAAATGAATTCTGAGACATCGGTGCCAATCTGATCCACTTCTCAAAAGTTCAACATCCTATCTACTTTCCATATGAATAATCCATTGCTCTTGCATAGGCAACCTTTAAGAAAAAAGGGTCTAAATTCACGTGCTGCATTATTTCAAACATGGTTTTGTTAATCAATTAATTAATTTGTTCAAACACTATTTTTCCATAAGCCATGTCTCGGAGCTGTAATGTTAGTGTAGCAGGGCAAAAAGCAAAAAAGGTAGCATCTGTTCTTAATGAGACTCTCACTTCCAAGGTCAATAGAGTCATCAGGACTCATTAGTGTTTAGTGCTCAAGAGTAATTATGGCATTAATAATCGGTGGTACATCAACAGCAAAACATCGAGACTATGGCACAGAAAGACGCAAGGAGACAGTTAAATAAGGGTCAGGAAAAGCATGATAAATTGTCTATGGTTGAACTAATTGTAAACTCCTCAATTAATTAAAAGTACAGCCAGATAGAGAGAGCAGACCCGGTTCTTTCAAAAGAAGACTGCAGAACAAGCTTGTAGCTTTGACAAAATGAGCTGGTCTTGTATGCACAGCACAAAACAATATGAGTGTGCACAAAAAGTTACACATCATGCTTTATTACATTCACTGATACAGCAACACTCCTTGTCTCACCTGGCATGAAAGTCACACAGTACCATACGTCTGACCAATGCAAACAAATCACTCCATCCTTATGACTGACGAAGGGAAAGATGGTGTGTACAAGATAAGGAAAACGAGAAGGGGGTATCTGATGGATACCAGATACTTCTTTCACCAGGAAGAAGTACATATGCTGAGGAAACGACACTGTATCCTTCAACCCTAAAGCATAAAACACCCACACTTGGACAGAGAGTGAGAGACAGAGAGAGAGACAGAGAGACAGAGAGAGATGAATATCATGTTAGCAGACTATATAGTATGATATAAAAGGCACTTTTCCCACACGAAAATCCATCTGAAACTATTTTCATTTCATGTCTAACAAGTACAAAAGAGGGCGAATAAAATAAAAATAAAAAGACAGCGACTCAGTGAAATACAGATAGAAACAAGCAGGGAAGGGCAGGACAGGTGTTAGATTACAGAGCGAGAGAGGCATCGAGTGTTGCACTGATGTTCATGCTCATTCGAGACGGACAGGGAGGGGGAGGCAGTGCTGTCACGATGAGCGCTACACCAGAGCGAACGCCAAAACAGGTGTGTGGACACGTCTATGGAGGAAAACCGACAAAAAACGCACACTTATTTGTTTCTTCTGTTTTCTAGAGATATGTCAGATAAGTGTTTCTACTATAATGTACAGATTTGGAGTGTTTTATGGTGTGTGTTTCATGTTTAATGCAGGAGTGCGGCTGGATATGGTTACATGAATTAATTATTGTGTCTATTTCATCTTCATGGTTGATGATGGTTAATAAGCTGTCAAGAATTTCATTCATATTTGATGCAGTTAAGCTGATATGTCCTTGAATTCGTCTTGAAATATCAAAACATTTTTTTGATGATTAATGATTTCCTGGCTATTAAAAGCTTGATGTGTGTAATGACGTGAAATATCTTCCTTCAAAACGAAAGCTTCCACTATGTTATTGGAGAAGTTACTGATGTTTGTGGTTTGGAAAGCATAATGATTTAAGATGCCAGTAGTAAAACTGAAGTGAAACTTGTTCTCAATTAAAGTAATTACATTGGCTTTTTCATGACAATTAAGTGATTCATTGATTTTATCTTCATTGTCGAGACTTTAATTAAACAAAATATGCATTGACTTAAGCTTCCTGGCCTGCTTCAAATCAACAGTAAGAGCAGCAAGCTGATATATCCAGGACTGAAGGCTCATGTTCTATTAAAACCCAAAGCTCTGTATAGTCGTTACCTAGAGCTCATTTGACCAGCCATGGGATCTTGAGTTCCATTAACACTGGATAATTCAAAGCCAATTCAAATATCTTACAGTCCACCGGCATTGGACATGCATGGATCCAAGGGTCTCTCATTTTACAAACACTAGGTACTTCAACGAGCTATTCAAAGCATCTTGACTTTGACCAACACTCGGTAATCATGTTATGCCAATCGGGAAATCTTATGTTTTTCAACACAACAGAACACTGCACTGTCAGGAATAGGGGTACAGTAGGAGTCCATTTCCATCCCCCAAGGTACAATCTATACTAATGTACCCCCTAGGGCTCATTATTGAACTTCAAGGTAACTATGTGTACCTTTTAAGGGTCAAAAAGGTACATATATGTTCCCAATCAGTATATAAATGGTACAGAGAAGTCCCTTAGATGGTACTGCCCCAGTGACAAGCCACTGTACCCTTAAAGGTATAACTACCCTTCAAGGTACAATGATGCAGTTTGTTTTCTGAGATTGTGGGTACTCAATTTGAGCAAATTCAGAGATCTTAGTCCATCAACATTGGGGACTCATGGTGTTTGAATCCAGAGCTCTTCTATTCTGGAAACACTGGGTGCTCATATTGAGCCAGTCTAGAAATCTCATGTACTACCAACACTGGGAGCTTACCTTGAACCAATCCAGAGATCTCATATTGGACCAGTCTGGACCGGAGATCTCAATTTCTGAAAACACTTGGTACTCATGTTAATGGGGAAACCTTGGAGTGCTCATGTTAATCCAAAGATCTCAGGTTCTGCCAACACTAGCAATTTATGTTATGCTAAACCAGATACCTCATGTTTTACCAACACTAAGTAATCATATTAAAGCTCTCAATTTCTGGGTACTGGGTACTCATGTTAATTTGGAGATCTCAAGTTCTGTCAACACTGGTTGGTCATGTTGCGCTAATTCAGAGATCTCATGTTCTACGAACATTGGGTATTTGTGTTAATGGTGAGATCTCAAGTTTTTTCAACACTGGGTACTCATGTTAATTTACAGATCTCAAGTTCTGTCAACATTGGATCCTCGTATTGTGCCGATCCGGATATCTTGTACTCTTTTAATACTGGGTTGTTTTTTCAAACTAATCCGTAGAGCTCAAGTTCTTTCAACATCGGATACTCGTGTTAATCAAAAGATCTCAAATTCTGCAAGTAATGGGTACTCATGTTTTGTCATCCTGGATATCTGATCTTCTACCACCCCTTGGGAGTCATATCAAACTAACGGCATGATCTCATTTTCTCGCACGAGGTACTCATATTAATTTGGAGAGCTCAAATTCTACCAATACTGGGTGGTCAGGTTGTGTTAATTTGGTTGTGCTTATAATCTCATGTCATACCAATAGAGGGGTACTCATACTGAGCCGATCTGAAGAGCTCAAGTTCTCCCTGTATGAAATACTATCAATCCCAAAGGCTCATGTTTTCCAGAACTGTCAGCTTGTGTTTCAGACAGCGCTGGTGTTTTATCAGTAATGAGTACCCATGTTGTGCCAGTACTGACAGCTATGTTAACCAGTTCTGAGGACTCGTATTTTACCAATTCCAAGGTCATACCAATTTCAAAAGTGCATTTTTAGCAAAAGTGAAATCTTGGGATTTTGTGTTTAATCAAATATGGATTTTTTTTTTAAAACGAAGCTGCTGATGTTCTGACAATGCCTGGCAGTGTTACAACTTACCAATCTTCTGCACAATGTCAGTAGCTGTTACTGTAGGATCAGCCGCTTTAAAAAGGATCAGCTGTGTGAACATGGATCAAGTGTGTGCATGCTCCATGGCTTGACTATTTGACATGATATTATAACATTTTCCTGATGCCGATAGGTCCAAGCCGCCATTAAGAAGACGGTGGAGAAACAGAAGAAGCAGGTTGAAAATGGTGAGGCCATCAACAATACGTCTAAGTCTAATGGAGAATGTAGACAGAGTCTGTCTAGACCACATGAAAGAACAGGAGATGAGGAAGAAGAGGAGGATGTAGAGGTGGTAGCTGAGACAAAGGAACAGCAAGAGACAGCGGAAACTGACCTAACGCCAATTGTGGATTCAGTGTTTGGCCAAGTAAGAATGCATCATGTATATATGTACACACACATATCCACACACAAACGCATAACCTGCATCCTTTCCAAATATGACCTCAGAAAAATTAAGCATGTATTTCTGGTGAGGAAAGAACAACAACAACAAAACCATAGCATGGCATGCATGACATTTTCACTCTTAGTAAGTGATATTACATTACATTAAAGTACAAAATTTGAACTACAGTTAAAGTACCAGAGTAAAACCATGCTCAAGTCTTTAGTTAAATGAAGTGCCACAGTAAAATTACTGTAGATGTTTGATTAAAAAAATTACCTATATTTTCTATTCACTGAAATAGCACAGGGCGGCACGGTGGTGTAGTGGTTAGCGCTGTCGCCTCACAGCAAGAAGGTCCTGGGTTCGAGCCCCGGGGCCGGCGAGGGCCTTTCTGTGTGGAGTTTGCATGTTCTCCCCGTGTCCGCGTGGGTTTCCTCCGGGTGCTCCGGTTTCCCCCACAGTCCAAAGACATGCAGGTTAGGTTAACTGGTGACTCTAAATTGACCGTAGGTGTGAATGTGAGTGTGAATGGTTGTCTGTGTCTATGTGTCAGCCCTGTGATGACCTGGCGACTTGTCCAGGGTGTACCCCGCCTTTCGCCCGTAGTCAGCTGGGATAGGCTCCAGCTTGCCTGCGACCCTGTAGAAGGATAAAGCGGCTACAGATAATGAATGAATGAATGAATGAAATAGCACACAATTAAATATAAATGTGAAATTTTATACTCAGCATTTTGAAAAGATACAGAACACACAGTACCAGTCAAACGTTCAAACATACCTACTCATTACTATGAATGAGTGAATGTGTCCAAACTTTTGACTGCTACCGAAATTTACACAAAACATACAAGACTGCCCAAATTCTGCTCGGAAAGACTCACAACTACACTAAAAGTCTTTCCATTAGCAGTTCCCATGTGGTCGAGCTTTGTCCCTCTGTTCTACTGTCTACCCTGTTCTACTGAATAATTTAACATCTTTTCAGATCCTCTATTTCTTCAGTGATGTTTCTCCTCTTCCAGACTGTTTACATGCATTTGTTATACTATAACATATTAGCAGTTGTAGCTAAGTCAAAAAAAAAAAAAGCAGGGCGTCCTCTTTTGGCTTGTGAACCTGTTAATTTTATAATAATTCTATTTCAGTCAATTATAAAACTTCATCCTAATTCATTATTGTTGCTATTTTCATGTAGCTACTGGGCTTTTAAATAGGTGTGATTTATTTAAACATTTTAACACACTTTTATATTTAAGTTATTCCATGAAATCGAGTCGTATATGAGCTGATAGCCGACGAGGCGTGCAGTGCTGAGTTGGATATTAACCATGTACGACGAGATTGAGTGAATGGAATAACTGTTTTATTCTGTCCACATTCACTAGATTTTAAGAAACAGAGCATTTTTATTTTTTGCAAATTCGATAATTAAAAATTTTATGCAAAACCTCCGACAAAATAATTTCCTCTTAGAATATAAACAAACCGGCGAAATGACAGGAAGGATTTGTGAAAAATGCTATAATAATAATTCTTGAAAAATAAAAAAAGTTGCGTCCTTACCATCAAATACTTTCATTCCATATTTTGTTGTGCTTTTTTTGTATTTTTTAGGGTTTTGTTTTCGAGTAGAGTTTTTATTTTGTCCTCGGTTGGTTCAGCAACACGCTCCGCCATTTTGTTTTCTTTCTACTCACGGTATATGAGCTGATGCTCCTCTAGTAGTAGAGGAGCCAATCAGAGTGTACAATTGCTCATTTCCAGTGAATGTGGACAGAATAAAATATAACATTTAAGCAAAGAATCAAGGTTGAAAGTTTCAAACCCAACCACCAAGCTCATCGGCTTTATTAGTAACCCTTGTAGAGTGGGGTAATACGCCCCCATGGGGTAATACGCCCCCGGCCTGTTTTACCCAAAATAACCAACAGATGGCGCAAAGTTACATTTCTATTGTTGCTATGGACTGGCTTGACAACGGGGATATACAAATATCCACTGTGGATCGCATATCAGCAACGCAGCGGAGAGAAATCAAATTTCATGGTAAGTGATATAATTTTCAGATGTCAGTAAAACTGTATTTAGATAGCTGCTATTTCGTCAGATATCACAGCTGTGTATGTGGTATGAGTAGACAAGTCAGTACGTTAAAAAAAATACATTAGGTATAAACAGTTGAATCACATTTTGAAAGTAAGACCCTTTTTTGTAAAAGTGTAGTCTGTGGGGTAAAACGCCCCCTTAATGGCGGGGTAAATGGCCCCCAGGGGGCATCGTTTCCTTTTATCATAATTACTGTATTTCATACATTTCTGAAAAGCAGATACATAGTTTTTAATAACATCTTGCTTACCTGGTTGAGTAAAGCAAGTAATTTGAACTTAATATGAAAAATAATTGAAATAAAAAAAATTGAAATTAAAATGCAAAATATAATAAAATAATGCATCTATTCATTAATTCAGGGATATTTTCTTGTTTCTTTCACATTATAGGATTAAGTAAACACTTTTGCTATCCAAACAGCTTTTTTTTGAGTGAGGGGGCCTATTGCCCCACCTCAGAGGGCCTTTTACCCCGCTGGGGGGGTAAAAGGCCCCCTTGGCACAATGTTTGTTTTTGTTAAAAAAAAATTAAGTATTAATTTTAGGCAAACTTTAGGTGGCATTATTGTTCATGTCACTGTTGTCAAAAACTATGATTAAAACTAAACACATGGTTCATTTCAACTTGGAGAAAAACTGAATTTTCCTTAAGGGGGGCTTTTTCCCCCACTCTACTCTACAAATGCTCATTCGTGCAATTATCCAATCAGGCAATCTTGTGTCAACAGTAAAATGCACAAAATCACTCAGATACAGCTCAAGAGCTTTAGTTAATGTTCACATCACAACATCTGAATGGAGAAAAATTATGATCTCAGTGACCCCGATTGTGGTACAGTTCTAGATAGGTTGGTTTGAGTATTTCAGAAACTGCTTATCTCCTGGCATTTTCAGATACACATCAGACTAAACAGTTTTACCATAATGGTGTGAGGGGAAAAATACTGACAGGAAGACTATGGTAACCCAAAAAAGCACTCTTTACAATCGTGGTGAGCAGAAAAGCATCTCAAAATGCACAACACGTTGAAGCACTGGGTACAAGGAGACTACAATTTATAGATAATATCTATGCATGAGCAGGTCATATTATTATTATTATTATTATTATTATTATTATTATTATTATTATTATTATTATTATTATATACTCCAACACTCATGTGACACAGATACACACAGGTTCTCCGTATTAACCTCAGCTACTCAACCTTTAACTGACTCTCTGAATACTTCTTCACAAAGCAACTTCACTTCCATTTAAGCAGATAGCTTACGACAAAAGATAACACGCATGGCCTGTTTCCCTGAGCTTCACTCTTTCACTCTCGAGTCGGTTGACCTCTGTTTTGTGGTATTGCGTTCCTGTGCTAAGGATAATCTTGCTGTAATCACTTGGTTCTGACATTTTATAGCCAGAGAGAAGGGGACAGCAATGACACACAATCTCAAATGCTCACCTTCCTGGGAAAGACAATAGCCTCATGATTATTTCATCGTCTTTAGAGGCAGGTTATATGTATTTTTCCCAAAATTTTTAAATCGGTTCAAGCAAAGTTTAACTGAAATGGACAGAAAATACTGAGTTACACTGTTATCGGGAATTTCTTGTCCCCTTAGCGTGAGGCATCACAACAAATCAATACAAAGTATGTCCGATGGATTGCCTTTATCCAATGATGAAACATTTCTATCCTGATGGAAGTGGTCTCTTCCAGGATGGCCTTTCTCCATTCATAGGGCATGAAAGTGATGTCAATCATATGTTATGGCATTCACAGTAACCAGACTTCAACCCAGTTGAACTCATTGGAGTGACTGTTAGACAGCACTCTCTACCACCATCATCAAAACACCAACTGGGGGCGTATCTTTAGTAAGAACGGTGTTCATTAGGCTTTCAGAGAACTGAAAGAGTTCTGGATTGTCATAGTGATCCAACACCTTATTAACACACTATATGTTAGTCCTTTACATTGTCACCTCTGTATATGTTGTATAGAAGTAAGATTACATTAATGGTATTTAGCAGATGCTCTTATCCAGCACAACATACCCAGAGCAACCTGGTGAGCAGTTAGGTGCTTTGCTCAGCCATTCCTGCTGGTCCAAGGAATCGAACCAGCAACATTTTGGTCTCAAAGCTGCTTCTCTAACCATTACACCATGGCTTCCGTTGATCTGCTTGATAAGATAATTTAACAGGTAGATTTCTGAGTTTGTACACACTGACCATGTTTCATCAGTAAATGCCTAAAGCAGATACAGTAAAACTGAACCTGAACCAAGTTCCCAAATGCGCCATAGTGTATCAAAAATAATACTCAGTCTACGATTTAACAATTATCTTTTTTTCCCTACATTGCTGTTAGGAAGATAGCATAGTGGTATTATAGTGGTAGCGTAGCCACTGTCACCTCACAGCAAGAAGGTTCTGGGTTCGAGCCTAGTGGTCAACAGGGGCCTTTCTGTGTGGCGTTTGCATGTTCTCCCTGTGTCTCTGTGGGTTTCTTCTGGGTGCTCTGGCTTCCCTGATGGTCCAAAGACATGTAGGTTAATCGGTGGCTCTAAATTGACCATAGGTGTGAACTTGAGTGCCTCTATGTGTCAGTCCTGTGATGATCTGGCGACTTGTCCAGGGTGTACCCCACCTCTCACCCATAATCAGCTGGGATAGGCTCCAGCTTACCCACGACCCTGCACAGGATACGCGGTTACGGATAATGGATGCTGTTAGGAAATCGCTTTCTGGGTGGTAACAGAAGTCATGTATTTTCAACTTTATCAGAACAGCCTTGCCACTTTCTATCATGTCTGTCTCATCCTAAGACCTTCACTATAAGAGTATAACAGTTGTAGTTTTGAATTGTTATGTTATATACTTGTCTATTTTAAACATTTATGATGGAGTTCAACCACTTAAGCTTCTGTTCTAATTGAATTGAAAGTTGTACAGTGAAACGTGTTGAAGTACTTGTTTGTGGTAATAATTTGCTTTAAAAAATTGTATTGCTGCAATAACAGTGGCATAAAATCAAGTTCCACTTGTCCTCATAACTGCTTCAAACATACACTTGCAATTAGTGAGTCGAAAGAAAAAAAGGAATATTTTGGTTAAAGGAGTTCGCAAAAGGCGGCACGGTGGTGTAGTGGTTAGTGCTGTCGCCTCACAGCAAGAAGGTCCGGGTTCGAGCCCCATGGCCAGCGAGGGCCTTTCTGTGCAGAGTTTGCATGTTCTTCCCATGTCTGCGTGGGTTTCCTCCGGGTGCTCCGGTTTCCCCCACAGTCCAAAGACATGCAGGTTAGGTTAACTGGTGACTCTAAATTGACCGTAGGTGTGAATGTGAGTGTGAATGGTTGTCTGTGTCTGTGTCAGCCCTGTGATGACCTGGCGACTTGTCCAGGGTGTACCCCGCCTTTCGCCCGTAGTCAGCTGGGATAGGCTCCAGCTTGCCTGCGACCCTGTAGAAGGATAAAGCGGCTAGACATAATGAGATGAGATGAGTTCGCAAAATAACAATGGCATATTTTCCAAAGTAAGCAAATTAATTACACGCACAATTCTATTTTTTTTTTCAAACTCTGTGGGACAAATTTCTGATTGTAATGGATCATGTACACCATAATATTTAACCAAATCTTAAAATGGATTCTGCTGCCATTTAATGTGTTAAGTCACTTGGAAGCACTGGATATCCATACATACATGCACTCACACACACATATGTACATGCGTGCCGTACACACACACACACACACACACACACCAAAGTGTGCTATGTGATACAACACATAATTACTCAGACTCTGAAATGCAAGCAGTCTTGTTGATCGCAATCTCATAGCAAGAATGACCTCATTTGATAAGACCTGGCATAAGACACACACACACACACACACACACACAGTTTGACCCAGCTCATAGACTAACATCTAAATGTAATGTTAAATTTATTAATTAATCATCACACCAGTATGCAGTATAAGCACTGGACTAAAATTTTCTAATGAGCACCAAACGCATGTGTCATAGAGCCATAGGGAGACATAGAGAGACATATAGTATTACTGGGGTGACTGTGAGTATTTTTCTGTACATGTATGTGAGTATTCAGGAGGATTAGTGTGGATTATAGTCCGTGCCGACTTGAAAAAATCTGGTAACAGAAGCTAGATTTTGCTAAAATACAAGCCAAAGAGTGGCAGATGAAGCCCCATACATGCCTGCATAGTGATTAAATTAGGATTAAAACATGCACGCGTACCCACACAAACAGCAAAACACCACACAACCATGTAAAGTCAGCTTTACCAGTCCTTACAAACCCTAGTTTGCCTACTTGTCCTGTCCTGTACTGTACTTTCCTTCCCTTTTTCCTGTTTCTTTACTCTCTCCTTTTCCTTTCACCGTCCATCTGTATATCTTTAATCTGAAATGTGGGATTAAAAGGGTCATTTTCTTGTCTAATACTCACTCTGCCCACCCCTTATTATTCTCTCATCCAGCTTGTAAAAGTCATTTGCATGGGGCAGCAATCTGTGGTAAGAGGGCAGGCGTGAATGAGCGGGTGCAGGAAGAGTCATGGAAAGTGTGTAAAATGAGAGATTGCTAAGAAATACAAAATGCAGGTCATGTTCAGGCTGTTAATCCTTGCTTGACACTAATTGGAGAGTTTTTAAAAGGTGAGAGAAATTAACATAGAGACTTACTTGCGTCATTATCTTAGTTGGACTTAGTGGGCACAGGACAGTCGATGTGATGAGCTAAGATGAGATGAGAGTGATTAATTAAAGGAAAAAATGCGGAACGAAGGCTTTTTGTAACATGTAGAATATGAGCATGATACCATTCTGTAAAGTCATTACATAGAAAGAAAGGAAGAGGAAGAAAGACAGAAAGGGATCAAGCAGGAAAGAATATCAGATCTCCGAGGACTAATGGGAAACTGCACCAATCCAGTGAAATACAAACTAAAAAAGGTAAGGTAAGTGTTTAAGGTTGGATGCTATTGTCTGTTTCAAGATATGTTTATAACGGTGCAATTCAGAAACATAATATAACATGTATAATTCTATCCACATTCACTGGATATGAGCAATAGCACGCTCTGATTGGCTACTCTACTACTAGGCTATCAGCTCATATACCATGAGTAGAGAATAACAAAATGGCAGAGCATGTTGCTGAACCAACCAAGGACGAAATAAAAACTACTCGAAAACAAAAATCCAAAAAAGCAACAAAATATGGAATGAAAGTATTTGATGGTAAGAACATATCTTTTTTTATTTTTCAAGAATTATTATTATTATTATTATTATTATTATAGCATTTTTCATAAATTACTCCTGTCATTTCGTCGGTTTGTTTACATTCTAAGCAGAAATTATTTTGTCCAATGTTTTGTATAAAGTTTTTATTCATAGAATTTGCAAAAAATAAAAATGCTGTGTTTCTCAAAATCCAGTGAATGTGGATAGAATAAAAGTTATTCCACTCAATCTCGTCGTACATGGTTAATGGCCAACTCAGTGCTAAGCGCCTCATCAGCTATCAGCTCATGTACGACCCAATTTTGTGGAATAACTGTTAATTGTATGTGACATGTCTGATGAATTATAATGCCATGTTATGCCGACAAAAAAAGTTAATGGTCCTGTATTCTAATTTGTAATTATTGTCATTTTAATTTACTCCATCTTCAGGTGTTTGTTTAGAGACATATCCATAACAGGTCCTAACTACTTTGTAATTTGTCTTAACTGATATCTGGTCCCACCATAAGCGTATACCAGAGAGTAATGGATTGACCAATGGGGCGGGGTCAATATCATCTGGACCCCGCCCACCTGAAGTGTCCGATGAAGAGAAGGAAGTAATCTCTGAGTTTAAACAGCCTCTGAATGCGCTGGTCCAAAACTGCACTATGCTGCACAACATCATCGGACCTGCATGCATCTTCCTCAGGCAGGGCCTCTCTCAGGCTCAGCTCGTATGTATGCAGAAATCTGATCTTATTTTTAGTAGATCATTAGTAATAAAAACTCCACATCTGCCATTCTCATCACCATGTCTTTGCAAACCATCATGGAAGCTCCTGTCATGCCTTCAACGATCATCTTCATTCAATACACACTTAATGATGTGGCACAGTACTTGTTTACGTCTATGGACGTGGGGATGCTTTGGCTCATGAGCATATTTATTTTGATAAGAATGATCTGCGATGGTGTTAAGAGGTTGCTTTGGATTCTGGTCTAATGCTGGCCCGAAGTTTAAAGTTGTGACAGTACACTATAGTGTCTTTAGTGTTACAAATCATTCAAAGTTCAAACCTACGTACTTCATGTTAACACATCTAACACAGCTTCTTGCTTGAAACTGTGTAATGTATCATATAAGTTTATCACAAAGGTTTCATTACTTAAAAAAAAAACCTCCAGGGTTCAATCTTTATCTTGGGATACTGTCTGTATGGAGTTTTGCATGTTCCACCACTTTAAAACACTAACTATTACATACAAAATGGAAAAAAAAATGCTACATTTCATGCATTTTTTTTATTACTTGGCCCATTTTTTGCTCCCAAGTATAAAATAAGTCAAATGTTTAACTTAAAGGTGTAGTCAGTGATTTTTGAAAGCCTTTTTTTTTTTTTTTAATTCTGGCAGCCACAAATGAAATATCTTCTCAGAGGAAAAACAATGGTTTCCGTGGAGCTCCAGGCTCCATAAACAAAAGAACACTCCCCAAACAACATGCACCACCAACGTGCATGCAATCAGGACAAGGCAGCATACGATTGGAACGTTCTACAGTGGTGCTTGAAAGTTTGTGTACCCTTTAGAATTTTCTATATTTCTGCATAAATATGATCTAAAACATCATCAGATTTTCACACAAGTCCTAAAAGTAGATAAAGAGAACCCAGTTAAACAAATGAAACAAAAATATTATACTTGGTCATTTATTTATTGAGGAAAATGATCCAATATTACATATCTGTGAGGGGCAAAAGTATGTGAACCTTTGCTTTCAGTATCTGGTGTGACCCCCTTGTGCAGCAATAACTGCAACTAAACAGTTCCGGTAACTGTTGATCAGTCCTGCACACCGGCTTGGAGGAATTTTAGCCCATTCCTCTGTACAGAACAGCTTCAACTCTGGGATGTTGGTGGGTTTCTTCACATGAACTGCTCACTTCAGGTCCTTCCACAACATTTCAGTTGGATTAAGGTCAGGGCTTTGACTTGGCCATTCCAAAACATGAACTTTATTCTTCTTTAACCATTCTTTGGTAGAATGACTTGTGTGCTTAGGGTCGTTGTCTTGCTGCATGACCCACCTTCTCTTGAGATTCAGTTCATGGACAGATGTCCTGATGTTTTCCCTTAGAATTCACTGGTATAATTCAGAATTCATTGTTCCATCAATGATGGCAAGCCGTCCTGGCCCAGCAAAACAGGCCCAAATCGTGATACTACCACCACCATGTTTCACAGATGGATAAGGTTCTTATGCTGGAATGCAGTGTTTTCCTTTCTCCAAATATAACTTTTCTCATTTAAACCAAAAAGTTCCATTTTGGTCTCATCCGTCCACAAAACATTTTTCCAGTAGTAGTGTTGTGCATGAACGCGTTCAAAAGAACGCGTTCACTGAACACGCTCGTTTTTCCATGAACTTTGAACTGAACGCAACAACTTTGTAATGAAAGAACTTGAACGTGAATTCGTTCAAATTATGCGACATAAACGACAAACATGAAGATGAACGAAACATGAAACCTGATGAATCGAGTGGCACGTCTACTTGCAAGATATTTTACATTCTACTACTTCACTGTCAGTCTGATGTTGTTGTCACTCACTGCCCTGAGGTGCCGCGTGTGTGCAATGCATCATGGATAACGTAGTGTGAAGCCGGAGATAGTGGATGGCTCTATGATTTGGCTCCATACTACGTTACCCATGATGCAGCAGAGCAGAGTAGGCGTAACCCAGCGTTCCCTAGCTACAGGCAGCAGACAGCGCGCACACCACAGCCGGCGCACACTCACAGCAACATGGCCAGTGAAAGTTCAAGTAGCGGCATGGAGAACACAGATGAGACGGATTCTCCTCATGGTTATTTACAGCAATTTTACACAATTTCACACAAAGACTCAGACGGTAAAAACCTTACCTTTCTGTGTAAGCTCTGTCCACCTGCTCTGAAAAAACAAGTAAGAACATCGACAACGTCGTTCTCAAATTTGAAACGACACATTGAGTTGAAGCATCTGTCCAGTTTCAAAGCATATATGCAAGTCCTCGAGGATCAGAAGGGAAAGGGCAAGAAGATCCCCTGCCAAAATCCCAAAATCCAAGTCACACTGCCTGCAGCCTTCAAGAGTACCACTGTCTCCCAGCAGCAGGTAGATAAACTGATTATTGACTACATTGTGGAAGATTTACAACCACTAAGCAAAGTGTCCTTTTTCCATATATAGTATGTACAATAACTTCCATTTTGTGTGATAGAATATAATATCTATAATATGTGAGTAGTTTTGAGCTAGAATGTAGCATATGATTTTAGTCTTTATTTTCATATCCTGCCTAAAAGTAAAATGAACTGAACTTTGAACTAGTTCAGAATTAAAACTGTGAACTATGAACGTGACCAGTTCACTTTTAACATGTTTGAACTGAACTTGAACTAGTTCAAAAAAAGTGTGAACTTGCACAACACTGTCCAGTAGCCTTCTGGCTTGTCCACGTGATCTTTAGCAAACTGCAGATGAGCAGCAATGTTCTTTTTGGAGAGCAGTGGCTTTCTCCTTGCAACCCTGCCATGCACACCATTGTTGTTCAGTGTTCTCCTGATGGTGGACTCATGAACATTAATATTAGCTAATGTGAGAGAGGCCTTCAGTTGCTTAGAATTTACCCTGGGGTCCTTTGTGACCTCGCCGACTATTACACGCCTTGCTCTTGGAGTGATCTTTGTTGGTCGACCACTCCTGGGGAGGGTAACAATGGTCTTGAATTTCCTCTATTTGTACACAATCTGTCTGATTGTGGATTGGTGGAGTCCAAACTCTTTAGAGATGGTTTTGTAATCTTTTCCAGCCTGATGAGGATCAGCAATGCTTTTTCTGGGGTCCTCAGAAATCTCCTTTGTTCGTGCCATGCTACATTTCCACAAACATGTGTTGTGAAGATCAGACTTTGATAGATCCCTGTTCTTTAAATAAAACAGGGTGCCCACTCACACCTGATTGTCATCCCATTGATTGAAAACGCCTGACTCTAATTTCACCTTCAAATTAACTGCTAATCCTAGAGGTTCATATACTTTTGCCACTCACAGATATTTAATATTGGATCAATTTCCTCAATAAATAAATGACCAAGTATAATATTTTTGTTTCATTTGTTTAACTGGGTTCTCTTTATCTACTTTTAGGACTTGTGTGAAAATCTGATGGTGTTTTAGGTCATATTTATGTAGAAATATAGAAAATTCTAAAGGGTTCACAAACTTTCAAGCACCACTGTATTTGTACTGGTATGTTCCCTTTCAGAAATGTCAAGTGGAACACCCCATGAGGTCGGATTTCTGACTTGGAATATGGGAGGAACCTCACTAACCCCAACTTCAAAATCCAAGATGGCTGATCTGTGCATCAACAGTAATGAGAGCTGTAATAATTAGCACTTCTGTCTTATTTGTGTCTCTTTAATTCAGTCAGACACACAGTACTACCCAACTTGTAATGCCTTGTTATCAACTGGTATTGCTAATAATGGCTAGAACTAGTTTTGTTAATTGCTGGTATTAGTTTTCTGATGTGTTGTACTGGAACATGGTCAACTCAGGTGTGATGTCATTCCCAGCTCCGATTTCCGACTTCCGAGGTAAATAACATGGCTGCAATTTTTCACTAGCATGCATGTTTTTCTAGCCTAAGCAGGAAGGTTTGGGGTCATGGCTTTGGAGGGAACATTGGAGGAAAGAAGCTGAAATAAACAGCTAATTTCTGCCAAAGTCATTGACTATACTGTATCTTTACATTATTTAATTAATTACATCAATAGCATTTAGCAGATGCTATTATCCAGAGTGACATACAACATACCCAGAGCAGCCTGGGGAGCAGTTGGTGTCTTGTTCAAGGGCACTTCAGCCATTCCTGCTGGTCCAGGGAACCAAATTGGTGGCGACCTTTTGGTCCCAAAGCTACTTCTCTAACCATTAGTCCATGGCTTCCCACATTTTGCGATGAAAATGATATTCTTTTTCCATCCGTTGGACATTTTGACTAAACATCAATGTTGATTAATGTTGATTTGGCATGGAATGACTTGTTTGTTATTTTATAAGTCAATTTGTACCTGACATCTAATAATCAATGACATTCTCAAATTACACATCACTAATGATAAACCACTAAGAGAGAAAACATTTAAGTTATTCCATGAAATCGAGTCGTACATGAGCTGATAGCTGACGAGGCGCATGGCTCCGAGTTGGCTATAAGCCATGTACAACAAGAGTGAGTGGAATAATTGTTTCACTCTATCCACATTCACTGGACTTTGAGTAACACAGCATTTTTATTTTTGGCAAATTCGCTAAATAAAAACTTTATACAAAACATCCAACAAAATCATTTCCTCTTAGAATGTAAACAAACCGGCGAAATGACAGGAGCAATTTGTGAAAAATGCTCTAATAATAATAATTCTTGAAAAATAAAAAAAAGATATGTTCTTACCATCAAATACTTTCATTCCATATTTTGTTGCTTGTTTTTTGTATTTTTGGGGGTTTTGTTTTCGAGTAGAGTTTTTATTTCGTCTTCAGTTGGTTCAGTAACCCGCTCCGCCATTTTGTTTTTCTCTACTCATGGTATATGAGCTGATATCCTAGTAGTAGAGTAGCCAATCAGAGCGTGCGATTGCTCACATCCAGTGAATGTGGATAGAATAATTTATGATATACTGGATGTACTGTACAGTGTGATCCCTCAGTGGAAAGCTACTTCATATCATATATCATATCATGTCATATCATATCATATATCATATCAACCACTGTTCAAAATCTTAAGAAGACAATATTTGATTTCTTTTGAGTGAACCAAGGCAATATTCTGCAATAGAATTGAAAAACAAAAACAAACAAAAAAAAGAATTCTCAAGTAACGTCATGTAAAATGACAACCAGTAGAGTAACAGAAAGGTTTATATCTAATGGTGCTTGATGAAAATGTACGAGACTGGAGAGGATTAGCTACAGAAGGTAGGTTTGGGGTCCATCCCGAACAATCCACTGAGAGTAGTATTGGTATTAGTCTTGCAAATAACATTGTGAATGGAATAAACCATCACTTCTGGGAGTTTCTCTCAGAGCAGAGCACTAAAGTGAACAGCTTCATCCATTATGATGACCGTGAGGACAATGTGATTTTTTTTTGTGTGTGTGTGTGTGTGTGTGTGTTGTGGGGTTTTCCTCAAGTTAAACCTTTGAAATCTCTTTATCTGAGGCTGTTGCCATGCAACACTTAATCTAGTCATTGTGTTAAATCACATAGTAATGTGATTTTGTAGTACGTACAAAAGGATTCTCACTGTTCCACATGTTCATTTTCACTCCTCTTTTTCCCCTCATTGATTGTTACTCACTCATCTCTTGCATACTTTTGACATTTTGTATTAGTGGGATGCTCAATACGATGAGCCTGGGAGTGAGAGAGAGGGAGAAAGGGGGAGAAAAGGGATGATGTAGGGAGAATATCTATATCTTTGGTAGTAAATGTGTCTTTTTTTTTTTTTTTACATCACATTGCTGTCATGCAACAGGACAGGGATCTCCGTCCGGAGGAGATAGAAGGTACTTACAGAAACCATAGACAAGTAATGTTGGTAGAGAGCACGGCTTAATATTGGTAGACAGCACGGCTCATCAAATTAAGCATGTTGTGTGTGTGTGTGTGTGTGTGTGTGTGTGTGTGTGTGTGTGTGTGTGTGTGTGTGTGTAGAGCTGCGGGAGGCTTTTAAAGAATTTGATAGGAACAAAGGCTACATCAAGTGTGCGGATCTGGGTGAGTGCATGAGGACTATGGGATACATGCCGACGGAGATGGAGCTCATTGAATTGAGTCAGCAAATGAGTAAGTGACGTCTCCAATTATGATGTGTTACACTCACCAGCCACTTTAATAAGAACTTGTTCTTGATTCTAAAATTCCTGTTCTTGGCTGGCAGGAGTGGAACCTAAAGGCCCGGTCACACAGCGCTTTACAGCTTTATCACGGCCAAAACCCGTCAAAAAGTGCTCTCCCGTGAAGCAGACGATGTTGTTCGTGTTGATGTCGAAGTTAAGACGTGTTACAGTCGATATACAGACGTGACAGGACGCAGGGGAAAATCAGAACGGCATCGGACGCGGCAAAAAGTTTTGGACTGCTCAAAACTTTAGACCGCGGACAACCACGGCCGGCACACGTGGTAAAGACGTGCAACACACGTGAAAAACACGTGATAATCAGTGTCCCGACCGTTATTAAAACTTGGGGAGATGTGGTAAGACGCGAAAGTTTGGCGGTCTATCACGGGCAGAGCACGGTCATCGGACGGGTGTTACGCGTTGGTATCACGGGATATAGCGTGTGTTTAGCGGCTTATCACTGAGAAATGGATTTTTCCGCGTACATAGCACTGTCTAAGCCCGTTAAACGACGTCTCAAACAAGTTCTAAATTCGATTGATCACTGTCTAATCACTTCTGCATCACTTCTGATTTGCGGCATGTATAAATACTGTAATTTTCTGAGACCTCGGCACTTGCAGTCTAGATGTCGAGGGGTGAACATGAACCCTCAACGCTGTGATGTCCTCATCTTAATGCTCCAGCACCAACAGAACCAACTGATACAGGCTCAACATATCCTTGCTGAGAGAAGAAGAAGAAGGAGGAGGAGGAGGAGGGTGGTACGGAACATCTGGGTGCGTGACTGGATTGCGAGGAGACCTCAGCTTGGGCTTTACGACCGTCTCATGGTCGAGCTGCGTAACGAAGATCCAAGAGCCTTTCAGAACTTTATGAGGATGCCTCCTGCGATGTACGATGAAATTGTGCAGAGACTGAAACTAGCCCTGCACACAGCCGTGCGCGACCGCTTTTATATGCGCAGCAAGCCGCTCTTCCAACGACGCTGAGCTGCGGTTACCCGTGATTTGGCAGTGCTATGGCAGTGGAGTGCCCGTTTTACGTCCGCGCTCAACACGTGATCGGCAGTGCTACAGACGCGATGAGGCCGCGGTTATCCGTGGTAACTTGTCGCTTTTTTTCCCTACGTGCGAACCTATTTTTAGCCTTACACGTGGCTGGACTTGGTTAGCTGTGCTTAGGCAGTGCTGCAGCAGTGAAACAGCCGCCGACGGCCATACCCCGTACAAAGCACGGCAAAGCCAAAATTGACCAAAAATTACCACTTACGACCACGTCCACCAGATTTTTGTATCTTTTTGTACGTGATATAGACGTGGAGTGCTGTGTGACCGGGCGTTAATGTGGTGTTCTGCTGTTGCATGCTGAGATGCTTTTCTGCTCACCACGGTTGTAAAGAGTTGCTATGAGTTACTATATCCTTCCTGGCAAAAAAGATCGAACCAATCTGGCCATTTTCCCCTGAGCTTTCTTATCAACCAGGCGTTTGTTGCTCACTCAGTGTTTTTTGTTTTTCGCACCATCCTGTGTCAACTCTAGAGACTGTTGTGTGTGAAAACCCCAGGAGATCGGCAGTTTCTAAAACACTCAAACCAGTCCATTTGGCACCACAGTGAAAGTCACACTTTGAGATCACAGTTTTTCCCATTCTAATGTTTGAAGTGAAGTGAACATTAACTGAAGCTCTTGATTTGTATCTGTATGATTTGATGCACTGTGCTGCTGTCAAGGGATCGGCTGATTAGAGAACTGCATAAAACAGCAGGTGTATGGGTGTACCTAATAAAGTGGCTGGTGAGTGTATATAAGTATATTATTATACATACTTTAATGTACTATATGATGAGGTTATATTTTACACTATACGTACCACTGTATACTTATATCTATAATTGTTATGTATAATTGTTACCTCATGTATGCACATAACTATTTTTACTAGCTAATGAGGCTACATTATGTACAGTCTAACAATGTTATTTAATGTTCTACACCACTTGTGGTTTGGGGGCAGTGGACAGGGTTGTGGTGTCCCCATGGCCAAAAAAATGCCATGAAAAAGCCCCCTATGTTGTCACTACAGTAATATGATAAAGTGCCCTCTAGGGGGTCCTTATGAGGAGAACAATGCCCCTCTAGGATGCCACAATGTGCAAAATGTAACGAAGTGAGCCCTTCCAGTGGAGAATATGTGATGAAGTGAACCCTAGGGTGGCCCTGCATGCCAGAAAACATGATTAAGTGCCCTCTAGGATGCCATTCCAGATGGGAATATGTGATGCGGTGCCCTATGAAGTTTTCCTCCATGCAAAGAAATAGGATTAAATGCCCTCTAGGGTACCCTTCCAGTCAAGAATACATGATGCAGTGCCCTACAGGGTTTCTCTGTGTGCAAGGAAACATGATGACGTGCCCTAATGGGTGTCTGTCCAGTCAAGAAAACAAGATGCAGTGCCCTATAGGCTTCCTTACATGTAAATGAATGAGATGAAGTGCCAGCTGAGAAAATATGTTTGAGAAAATATGTCCTGTGGATTAACTCATGCAGCGCCCTCCACAATTATTGGCACCCCTGGTTAAGATGTGTTAATAGCCTTAAAATAAATTCAATTTTTATTGCAGGAGCATAATCTCACACTGAAAATTGTAGAAAAATGTAACCCTTAACTCAAGTGAATTAAAAAAAAAAAAAATAAATCCCTGACTAAGAAATAATTATTTTTCATAAAATCACCTGTTCCACAATTATTGGCACCCATAACAATTCCTAGAAAATAAATGTAATTGAAAAATTTTTGTCATTTCTACTGTAGTTTATAAAGTTGATCAGAGTATCTAGGAACCTTTAATTAGTAATTCATCACATCCTGTTTCCCTGGGGTATAAATATGATGTGACACAGAGGCCTATTTCTCTTATCCACTCTTCAACATGGGAAAGACAAGAGAACACACCATTCAAGTAAGGCAGATGTGTGTCGACCTTCATAAGTCAGGCAATGGCTACAAGAAAATAGCCACTCGCCTACACCTGCCCATATCTACAGTCAGAGGAATCATCAAGAAGTTTAAAACAACTGGAACAGTGGCGAACAAGCCTGGACGAGGATGCAAGTTTATCTTGCCACCACCCACAGTGAGGAGGATGGTAAGAGAAGTAAAAAGTTCTCCAAAGCTCACTGTTAGAGAATTGCATCAAAGAGTAGCATCTTGGGGTCACAACATCTCCATAACAACCATCAGGCGCTATCTACACGCCAACAAGCTGTTTGGGAGGCATGCACAGAAAAAGTCTTTTCTCACTTACAAGCATAAACGTAAATGTCTGGAGTTCGCTAAGTGGTACTGGGACTTCAACTGGGACCATGTACTTTGGTCAGATGAGACCAAGATAGAGCTTTTTGGCAACAAACACTCTAATACATCACAAAACATGAGTATGCGGAAAAGCACCTCATGCCCACTGTGAAGTATGGGGGAGGATTGGTGATGCTGTGGGCCTGTTTCTCTTCCAAAGGCCCCGGGAACCTTGCTAGTGTGCATGGCATCATGAACTCTTTGAAATACCAGGACATTTTTAATCAAAATCTGGTGGCCTCTGCCCGAAAGCTGAAGATGGGTCATCACTGGGTCTTTCAGCAAGATAATGACCCTAAACATGTGGCCAAATCTACACAAAAATGGTTCACCAGACACAAAATCAAGCTCCTCCCATGGCCATCTCAGTCCCCAGACCTCAACCCAATTGAAAATTTGTGGGGTGAGCTGAAGAGGAGAGTGCATAGGAGAGGACCCAGGACTCTGGATGATTTCGAAAGATTGTGCAAAGAGGAATGGTCGAATATCCCTCTCTCTGTATTCTCCCATCTTGTGAAATGTTATAGGAGAATATTAAGTGCTGTCTTGTTGGCAAAAGGGAGTTGTACAAAGTATTAACATCAGGGGTGCCAATAATTGTGGCACACATGATTTCATGTAAAAGAATTATTTCTTAATGTGGGATTTTTTTTTCCCCACTGAATAAATGCACTTGAATTAAAGGTTGGATTTTTCTCTTTTTTTGCACTGTTGTCCTACCGTATATTATTTAAAAAATAATAATTTATTAGAAGTCTAAGAACATATCTTAATGAGGGGTGCCAATAATTGTGGAGGGCGCTGTATGTAAACATGAGTTAATGCCCTGCAGGCGCTACTATTTTTCAAGCATTATGTACTATGTATAGCATTATACAGTATATGAGACATTACAAGTTTGGAGAATGATTGGAGAGTTATTTTTGGACAATTGTTAAAAAGTAAATGCTAGTGTGTGTGTGTGCGTGTGTGTCCTGCAGCTGGGGGTAAAGTCGACTTTGAAGACTTTGTGGAACTGATGGGTCCTAAAATGCTTGCAGAAACAGCAGACATGATTGGAATCAAAGAACTAAAAGACGCCTTCAAAGAGGTTTCTGTACACACGTCATACTCTTAATTCATGAGCTGAATATACTTAGATAAATGTTATGTAGTGCAGCACATCCAGAAATGAAATTAAAGAGTGCGCAATGCAGCAGCAACAACAAAAGACAAAATGCTTATCGTAGTTACTATGATCTATGCCCTTGTCCTCATATAAAAAAGATGTCTAGCCTCTAATTAGAACTCAAACATCAGTCACTTTATTAGTTTGTTGTGCACAATTTAATCTTTAATGAGTTATCATGCAAATAAAATAAACATTAGCATGCTGTGCCCTGTTGTAGCGTTTGTTAGTTGCTGCTGTTTTTTAATAATCAATGAAATCGGGTCATATTACTTGAACAACTCATGATCAGTGTTTGCTCATCATTCTGATCTGCAACATCATTTACCTTTAGATCAAGCCTCACTCTGAGAGGAGATTACGCATAGTTCACTTACTGGCAATATTTTGCGACACAGTTTGACTCGAATGGTGATGGACAGATCAGCATTGGCGAACTAAGGGAGGCCATGAAGAAACTGATGGGTGAGCAGCTGAACCCAAGAGACATCGATGACATCCTCCGGGACATCGACCTCAACGGAGACAGAAATGTGGACTTTGAAGGTCAGAAGTAAAAAGAAAAATTATTTTATAATCTTTAAAATAGATGCTGTATATTACCAGAGGTGGACAAAGTACCCAACTTCATTACTGAAATCAAAGTACAGATCCCACTGCTTAAATGTTACTCCGATACAAGTGAAAGTTGTCCGGTCAAATTTTTACTTAAGTCAAAGTACTGAAGTACTAACTTTTAAAAATACTTAAGTATTAAAAGTACATTTTCTGTCAACGCTTACAATACCTAATCGTCTCTGAAGCGACCTACTGGGTTTACTGACTAGAACCTGTACAGCTGAAGCGCCACCGGACATGCTCGCAAGCTCTTTTCAAACTTGAAATCATATTGGCTAGCTAATGTTACTAGAAAAGAAAGATTTCTACATTCTGTTTATTTGGCAAGGTTATGCTAAAACATATTTCTGAAAGCACTTCAGAAAAGTTAATGCTATTCATGTTAGTGTGTAAAAATGGAGTTACGCTAACAGTGTCCAAGTTAACTAGCTACAGTATGTGTTAACGTTAGCCGTGGACAAGGCGATGGCAATTTGGCAGACAAATCCATAGAAAGTCATTTGACTAACCAGACTGCATAGCTACATTTGCAACGCTATCGCTAGCTCTAAAAGCACAGACAACTTCACTGCAAGCTTTCTCTTGGAATAAAACGTTTACGGGTTGGACGGCGAGTTTTTCTAGGCCATGATGTGGTTGGTTTTTGGCAAACAAAGCAAACATTTAAAATGAAACAAATCTTTATTGCTTTCTGAAACACGGGTTCTAGGTATTGTGTGCATTCTCCAGAAGAACTGCCTCCTTCCATCAACTGATCATGTTCAAATAAAGCTGCTGAGAAATCATTGAACTTGATTTTATAGTCTATGGACGTGACGTGACCCTATTGATTACTGATCGTCTGTCTCAGTGTCACCTGTGGAAAAAAAAACAATCATGTTTTAGAAAAGAAAAGAAAAAACATCCACTTTCAAAGCTGCTTCATAGTAACGAGTAACAAGGACCTTGATAGAAATGTAGTGGAGTGAAAAGTACGATATTTGTCTTTCAAATGTAGTGAAGTTAAAGTCATAAGTTTCCATCAAAAATAATACTCAAGTAAAGTACAGATACTCAAAAGGCATACTTAAGTACAGTACTCAAGTAAATGTACTTTGTTACTGTCCACCTCTGTATATTACTGATTGCTACAGGAGTCCAAATAGGACTGTGAAAGAAATCGAGAACAAAAATAAGAATAAAAATACACAAGTACTGTTGTATATGAGTGAAATGTAGTAAGTACATTAAACAGAGAAGAAAAACATTTATTGAATTTTTTTGCATGAGCCCAAAAAAAAGCATTGCTTATAAATGCGTTACTGAGGACTCATTGCTTAATTTTATGTGATATTTTGTTTTGTCTACTTTAACACCAGACGTGGACAGTAACGAAGTACATTTAATTGAGTACTGTACTTAAGTACACTTTTTGAGTATCTGTACTTTACTTGAGTATTTTTTTTTTGGAAACTTATGACTTTAACTTCACTACATTTTGAAAGGCAAATATCGTACTTTTCACTCCACTACATTTCTATCAAGGTCCTCGTTACTCATTATTATGAAGCGGGTTTGAAAGTGGATGTTTTTTTTCTTTTCTTTTCTAAAACATGATTGGTTTTTTCGCAGGTGACACTGAGACAGCCGATCAGTAATCACTAGGGTCACGTCACATCCATAGACTGTATAAAATCAAGATCAATGATTTCTCAGCAGCTTTATTTAACACGATCAGTTGATGGCAGAATGGAAGGATGCTGTTCTTCTGGAGAATGCACACACACTCATGGCCTATGAACCCATGTTTCAGTTTTCTGAAAGGATTATAGATTCATTTCATTTTAAATGTTTGCTTTGTTTGCCGAAAATGAACCACATCATGGCCTAAAAAAACTCACCGTCCGACCTGCGGAAGCATATTGAGGTATATACGTAAACGTTTTATTCCAAGAGAAAGTTTGCAGTGAAGTTGTCTGTGCTTTTAGAGCTAGCGATAACATTGCAAGTGTAGCTATGCAGTCTGGTTAGTCAAAGGACTTTCTATGGATTTGCCCGCCAAGTTGCCATCGCCTTGTCCACGGCTAACGTTAGCACATAGCTAGTTAACTTGGACACTGTTAGTTAGCATGTAAAAACGAAGTTATGCTAACATGAATAACGTTAACTTATCTGAAGTCCTTTCAGAAATATGTTTGAGCATAAACTTGCCAAATAAGCAGAATGTAGAGATGTTTCTTTTCTAGTAGTGTTAGCTACCCAATATGATTTTGAGTTTGAAAAGAGTTTGCTAGCATGTCAGGTGGAGCTTCACTGACTAGCTAGCTTAAGGTTAAACCACCATGATGGCACAGCATGCGTTAATTTTCTGAATTCACTTTTCTGTCTTTGGTAACGGCGTTAGGTTTGGGAAGCGTTGTGGCAATAATACAGCAATGCGTTGACAGAAAATGTGCTTTTAATACTTAAGTATTTTTAAAAGTGAGTACTTCAGTACTTTAACTTAAGTAAAAATTCAGCTGGACAACTTTCACTTGTATCGGAGTCACATTTGACCAGCAGGATCTATACTCTGACTTAAGTAATGAAGTTGGGTACTTTGTCCACCTCTGTTTAACACACAATTTACTTTTTTCTCCCTGCCTTAACACACATGATTTCCTGTTTTCCTTGATGTAACGTGCACAATGTCCAGTTTTACCTGACTTAATAGATATGACTTCTTTTATCTGCACATTCTTTTAATTCTTTAGCGTTAGTTTCTGTGATTTTTCTGTTTTCCATCCTTCAATTTGCATGATTTCCTGCTTTTTATGTTTTACTGTGCATTATTTCTTACATTCTGTGCTTTAATATGAATATTTTCCTATCCTCCATGCTTCAATGTACGTTATTTCCTGTTTTTCATGTTCTAATGTGCAATGATTTCCTGTTTCCTATGCTTTCATGTTTTTCATTTCCTGTCATGCCTGCTTTAATATGTATGATGCCCTATTTTCCATGTATTATTTCCTGATTTTCCTCCTTTAATATGAAAGACTTCATGTACTTTCGTGTGTACAATGTCCTGTTTTCCCATAATTTAATGTGCATGATTCCCTAATCTCCAAGCTCTGAATTATTTCCTATATTCATTGCTGTTTTTTGGATCAGGTGTCCTAACAGGAGAAAAAGTAAACTGTGATGTTCATGTGGGTGCCAAGAGGACCTTTAATGTCAACTTTGTCACTAGCTATTTAAATTTAAATGTACCTGTTTTATGCTTTCTTTCTTTTCCCTTTAGAGTTTGTGAGGATGATGTCACGTTGACGGTTCATCACAGAGAATCTACCATAAATAATCTATTATATAGAGTGGGATTAACATAACTACAGCTGTTTTTAATGCAATTAAATATTAATCATATTAATCAGATTTTATTTTCAGTTTATCTGTGTGTTAAATTAAATATTTAATAAAGCAGTTGACTGTGGTTTACTAATTAATGTAGTTATTTGGACGGTTTCATTTTAGATGATCATATTGAAGACAGTTATAAAAATACTCACCCCATACTGCAGCTCTCAGGTTAAAAACACCAGGATTTCAGGTTTATAAATATTAATTTATGAATAATCTATGTAAATTTAGCAAGTGCTGTACATTTCGCACATTAAACCAAATTACATCTGAAGCGGATACTGTATTAGCATAAATCTCCACCAAGTCACATGGTATATGCGTGTTAGCACATTTCATAAACATGACTCTTCCTTCAAAAGGGATGCAATGATTAATTTTGTTCAAGGGTAAAAGAGGTAAGTGTAGAGTATAGGCGACAAATATCCTGCCAGAGAAAAGTTCTGATTGGGCCTACCAAATGAATTTAGAATCCATTTTCTATGTTTAAATTATAGACAATAATTGACTAATTGGGTGGCACAGTGGTGAAGTGGTTAGCACTGTCGCCTCACAGCAAGAAGGTTCTGGGTTCAAGCCCAGTGGCCACTAGGGGCCTTTCTGTGTGGTGTCTGCATGGGTTTCCCCCAAAGACATATGATTAGGTTAACTGGCTACTCTAAATTGTCCATAGGTGTGAATGGTTAAGAGGAGAAAACCAGTAGAAAGAAACGAAGCCACTACCATAATTTTTCCCGATAAACTTTGATGGATGAAGCCGCCAGAGTGGACCTGCCATCAGGCAGAACACTAAAGAAGAATAATTTAATTGAAAGATTTTTTAAAAAGCCAAAAAAAAAAAACCGTATATGTGTGTGTGTGTGTGTGTATATATATATATATATATATATAGTGTGTGTGTATGTTATTTACCAGCTGGGAGGTCCGTATCGTGAAATACTGTGACCGAGGTCTTGAAAGTACTGAGCGAGGCCCTCTGAGCCGAGGTCAGTACTCAAAGCCGAGGTCACGGTATTTCACCATACGGACCGACCTTAAGCTGGTAAATAATATATTTATTTTTTTCTTTACCAAATTCTAACAGAAAATGAGAGCGCCCGAAAGGGAAACCGAGCCGAGCTGCCATTTTGAATCCTCATTCACGGCTGTAATGCAAATTGCTTCCTCCTCGGTATACAAGTGCACTTCCATGGCAAGAAAAAAACTACATTTTGCCACCTATGTAGTCCCCGATTTATACAAAATTTAGTCATTCAGGATTCAGCCATGTTTTTGCTCGGCGTTAGCAAGTTACAGGTTTTTAGCTTTCTCCCAAAATGTTTTCTTTTATTTCTTCTTCCCCAGGGTAGTAAAACTCGCTTTTGCTGTGAAGACTGTCGTTATCACTATCCATGCTGTAAAATTAATGCTATTATGCTGAGAAATGCTGGCAAAAATTTATAAGATTTTTGACAAAAATCTTATAAATAAATCTTATAAAAAACATAAATGTTGACAAAAATTGCTACTATGTTTGTTGTTGTTGTGAACGAGCAAGTCGCCAGAGGTCCGTAACCAGGGTCCGTAACTGGGGTCCGTACCGTAGGATACGGACCCGCTCGCCAGCCAGTCAGAGCGCAGGATTTGATGAAAACCGCACCGCGAAAAAATAATCTCTGTTATTCCACTAGGGGCCAAAACAGAGCAGTCAATTATGAAAAAAGTGTTAATGTTAAATGAATGTTCATGAGAAATAAAAAAAAATTCATGTTGTAACCACGACTCTTTCCAAAAGAACTAGTTGAGGGGTTTCTCAGCAATATGGGATGAACACTTTTGCACTCACAACTTTTACATGCTTTATAATCCCAGTTAAGTCCTTTTCAGTTCAAAATGATAACACTATATAACATGGAAAAGTACGGGAGGGATTTATGCAGTGTATAAATGTATTTGTGTGGGGGAGGGATGTTGATGTGAGTTTTGTTCATTCATCATCTGTAGCCACTTATCCTGTACAGGGTCGCAGGCAAGCTGGAGCCTATCCCAGCTGACTACGGGCGAAAGGCGGGGTACACCCTGGACAAGTCGCCAGGTCATCACAGGGCTGACACATAGACACAGACAACCATTCACACTCACATTCACACCTACGGTCAATTTAGAGTCACCAGTTAACCTAACCTGCATGTCTTTGGACTGTGGGGGAAACCGGAGCACCCGGAGGAAACCCACGCGGACACGGGGAGAACATGCAAACTCCACACACAAAGGCCCTCATCGGCCGCTGGGCTCGAACCCGGACCTTCTTGCTGTGAGGCGACAGCGCTAACCACTACACCACCGTGCCGCCTATAATATACGTATACAAGTATATTGTACATACACTCACCGGCCACTTTAATAAGAACTTGTTCTTGAGTCTAAGATTCCTGTTCTTGGCTGCAGGAGTGGAACCCAATGTGATCTTCTGCTGTTGCATGCTGAAATGCTTTTCTGCTCACCATGGTTGTAAAGAGTGATTATATGAGTTACTGGCAGCTCGATTCAATCTGGCCATTTTCCTCTGAACTCTCTTATCAACAAGGCGTTTGTTTCCACCCACAGAACTGTCGCTCACTCAACTCAATGTTTTTTGTTTTCCGCACCATTCTGTGTAAACTCTAGGGACTGCTGTGTGTGAAAACCCCTGGAGATCAGCAACTTCTCATTGCAATACTCAAACCAGTCCATCTGGCTCAAACCAACACCCATGCCCCAGTGAAAGAAAGTCACACTTTGAGATCACAATTTTTCCCATTCTGATGTTTGAAGTGAACATTAACTGAAGCTCTTGATTTGTATCTGCATGATTTTATGCATTGTGCTGCTGTCAACGGATCGGCTGATTAGATAACTGCATCAAACAGCAGGTGGATGGATGGGTGTTCCTAATAAAGTGGCTGGTGAGTGTATATTATGTATGTTGTGCATTATGAACCATAGCATATGATACATAACATTACGTTATGTATAACATGACTTTGTCCCAGATAACCTTCATAAGTTCTTTTTCTTCTTCCTGTTTATGATGTCTCACTTCAAGAGGCTACCTAACTTCATTTTTTATCAGTTCATGCACAAGTGCATTATATTCATTGTACAATAAATATTATATACCCTACGGAGTGCACTATATGTGCAGTATGGAGTCATTTGTCCTCCACATGTGTTGTTACAGAGAGACTGATGATGTTGAGACAGAGCGCCACCTAGAGTTTGGGATGAGGTGGCTGAGTAAACGTGTGAGTCTTCTTAAAATCTACATAGACATCTGATCCATCCATTATCTGTATCCACTATCCATGAACCCAGGACCTTCTTGCTGTGAGGCGACAGTGTGAACCACTACACCACCATGCCACCCCTAGACAGCCGATGCTTTGTTTTATTTGTTTCGATACTGGTATAAGAAATTCACAAAAAGAACAAAACTGTATCAATCACTTGATTTTTATTGAAAAGGCGACCAGGATTCTGTACATGTGATAAAGGGAGATGACTAAAGATCTCTTCTTCTCTCCCTTTTGTGTTCCATCCTCCTGAAAGGGTAGGGTAGGGAAGGGAAGAGGTAATAAAACTAAAATATGGAAGGAAAAACAAAAGTCATGGCGTATGAGCAAAAGAGAGGAGAGGAACTGAGTGGAATAGGCATTATTCAGGAAGCTCAGGAGCTTAAAAAGCTCCATTTGGATGCAAAATGGAACCTTGAGAGTCTTTAATTCCTAAACAACGTCTAGGTAGACCAAGAATATTTTCAAAGGCAGTCACATTGTCCTCAGATGTCTCTCCTTCTCTCCTTCCTCCGGCAGCCCTCTGCTTCTCCTCGGCTTCGTCTCTTCCGCTCCTGGCCCGGCCCTCACTTGCTGGCCATGGTGTAGCAGCCATGTGGGTGCCATTGCATGTCACGGATTCGCCTAATGGACTGCATCTGAGGGCAGCGAGCACCATACTCGTTAAAGTGTCTATAGTCGCCCTTCTCCAGCAGGTACTGGCTGCCACGGTAGCCGGGGTATTGGTAGCCCACCCAGCTGAAAGACAAAAGAGTGCATTCAGGACAATGTGTCTACTATTGGCTTGCATTGTATCAGAGCCTCACATCAAGGGCTGTATGTACGTAACTGCCTTCTATGCATAAATTCTATCTTTATACATCAACATCATTGCTAATTTGGTTTATTGGCTAGTTCTCAAAGACTTTTATCTTGCGTCATTTCTCGTCATCTTACTCATACTATATATACTCATATGGACCAACATCATCATAAATGTAGCAAGTTTGTTCACTCAAATCCAATTTAAACCATTAAATATATGCATTAAAGTTGTAGTCAGTGATTTTAGCAGAATTTTTTTTAACTCAAATCCCAAACAAACACCATTCCTTAGTGTTTCCTTGAATGTTTCTTCCAAACCTATGCCCCCGAAACACATTGACTAGGCTAGAATACCCAAATGCTGGTGCAAGACAAGGGCGTTCTTCATTGGTATGTCAAATGATTGACAGGAGACTAAAGACACCCAATTGGTTGGATGTTGGAGGCCTACATTATTTGTTTTCCCAGACTTTACAGAGCCTGGGGTGCCGGAGACACAAGAGTTTCTCCTCTAAGCAGATACTGTATCAACATACAAAAATCACTAACCCTACCTTTAAGTTTGTCCCTAATTTGTGTACCTGATAACTGCATACTTACGTTCCACAGCTGACGAAGATGCTTCCTACTCTGTCAGTGAAGCCGTAGGAGTAAAGACTGGGAACATCATCATCCATGATCTCCATCTTACGACCCTTGTAGTTGCCCACCTCATACAGGCAGATCTTGTGCTTCTCAGGGTCCTGAATGGGAACAGATAAAAAATACACAGGCAAGACCATAACGATGAAATGATTGAAATAAATTAAAGCAGGGACGAAGTGTGTGCGTGTGTGTTCACACCATTCTGACGGGTCTAAAAGACAGCAGATAGTCATTCTTCTGGCAGTTGCTCCAGGAGTCCCAGCGAGGGTAGTCACCCTTCTCCAGGATGTACATCTCTCCGCAGAAGTTCATCTGCTCCCATCCCACAAAACTGCAAACACAACTCACGTGAGAGAAATGCACACAAGAAATATTGAATATAACACTTTGACAGACTGCTTGTTGGAAAAAAACGTACGGGCCACACTCCACACGAAGTGATCGGACCCTGTCCATGCCCATCTCACACACGTTCATGCACTCAGCATTGATCTCGATCATACGGCCCTGGAAGTTCTCCTGGTCGAACACGTACATCTAATACATATATACACAGAGAGAGGGTTACTTTAGGTTAGGATGAGTGTGCACTCTTTTTTTTCTGTTGTTGTTGTTGAGAAATTGTGTGCATGTCTCTGTGTGCGAGTGTGATTTTTACCTTGTAGGCCATCATGCCCGTGCCCATGTCAGACTTCTTGGTCTGACCGGCCTTGCCGTCGGTCTGAGAGGGGTTTTTTTGATCACTGTTGGAAGACATGATGCCTAGAAAAAGAAACACTGCAATGTGATATCTATCAGGCAGTGAATCAGTTAACGACATAAAAGAATACCAAAGCTGTCATTTTTATCCTAATCTATTTTAATAATTAGGCTGCACATTGGAACGTTTACACTGGAAATGAAACCCGGATTAAAACCAAAAAAACTGAATGGATTTTTGAACAATCCAGATTTTAAGTCCTAAAATAAAATCGTTACTTTCTTACAGTCCTCAGTTTCTATCCAAATGCTATACCATGTTTTACTGAATTTGAGTGTTTGTGTGTTCGGTCTCACCTGTGTGTTCAGTACGTGTGTGGCGGTGCCTGAGCTCACTCTGAGAGTGTGTGTGTAAAGCCAGGGCCACAGCTCTTATACCCTGGCGCTGAGTGTGTGAGGATTAACAGTTAACAATGAAAGTCGCTGAGTCAACAGAAAAGAAACATACACACAGAAAAGAAACCCCTCATCGTCATCATCATAACAGTTAGAGCGAGAGAGAGAGAGTGTGTGTAATGGACAACCACTAAAAATTTCACCCCAGTCACTGATGTGTTTATGTATTATGTACTATATATTAACATAGACAGATTATATTAACTCCACATTTATATACAGGGAAAGTATTCAAGTTTTTTTTTTTATTTGATTTAACGATTTATAATTTAATCCACATTTTAGATAAACACAGTCATTTTGATGACTGTAAGAAATGACAACAATATTCTTACATTCAGGAATTAATGACAAGAATGATAAGAAATTAATGATGAATTTTACTAAACTTTAACTAACGTGTTTTATGACATACACAAATAACAGACACTGTTAAATAACAAAAGGACGATTGTACTTCTGTTTAGACTTGTGTTGTAGTCAAGACTACCTAAACCAAGACCATGTCATGACCAGACCACAGTGTATCAAGACCAAGTCAAGACCAAGACATTGAGGGGATGAGATCAAATCAAGACCAAGACTAAGGCAGGGTGAGACCGAGTCAAAACCAGAACTAGACCAGTGTGTGTGTGAAGAGGGGTGAGAGGAAGAAAAATTTCAAATTAGCAATAAGTCACATTATTTGACTCAGGAAATTTTACATCCAGTCACAGTAACGAAGTTAACAAATAAATCAGACAATGCACAGGGAATTTAGTGAAATCCTTGCAGTTGTGGTCTTGACTGGTCTTGAAATAAAATCCCGAGTCCTCTATGCTTGAGACCGAGACAAGACCGAGTAAAAATGTGGCCGATTCCGAGACAAGACCAAGACCTTCAAAAAGTGGTCTTGAGACCGGTTTCAAGTAAGTTTAGAGCTTACAATATTAAACTGAATACTGACACCAAAATGATTTTCTATCTACCGAGCTTATACATGCAAACTCCACACAGAAAGGCCCCCCATCAGCCACCAGGCTCGAACCCAGAACCTTCTTGCTGTGAGGCAACAGTGCTAACCACTACACCGCCCTTAATTTACACAACTAGCTAGTGATATAGCTAGCGACTATGATTCCATGACTGAAATGTTCCCACATAAAAAAGTATAAGTTCTTATCAGTTTGCACAACTCCATCCATTATCCATAACCGCTTATCCTCTACAGGGTCGCAGGCAAGCTGGAGCCTATCCCAGCTGACTACGGGCGAAAGGCGGGGTACACCCTGGACAAGTCGCCAGGTCATCACAGGGCTGACACATAGACACAAACAACCATTCACACTCACATTCACACCTATGGTCAATTTAGAGCCACAAATTAGCCTAACCTGCAAGTCTTTGGGGGAAACCAGAGCACCCGGAGGAAACCCACACAGACATGGGGAGAACATGCAAACTCCATACAGAAAGGCCCCTATCAGCCACCAGGCTCGAACCCAGAACCTTCTTGCTGTGAGGCAACAGTGCTAACCACTACACTACCATGCCGCCCTTAATTTGCACAACTCTATTTGTATAAATGATATACAGTGGTGCTTGAAAGTTTGTGAACCGTTTAGAATTTTCTATGTTTCTGCATAAATATGACCTAAAACATCATCAGATTTTCACACAAGTCCTAAAAGTAGATAAAGAGAACCCAGTTAAACAAATGAGACAAAAGTATTATACTTGGTCATTTATTTATTGAGGAAAATGATCCAATATTACACATTTGTGAGTGGCAAAAGTATGTTAACCTTTGCTTTCAGTATCTGGTGTGACCCCCTTGTGCAGCAATACCTGCAGCTAAACGTTTGCGGTAACTGTTGATCAGTCCTGCACACCGGCTTGGAGGAATTTTAGCCCATTCCTCCATACAGAACAGCTTCAACTCTGGGATGTTGGTGGGTTTCCTCACATGAACTGCTCGCTTCAGGTCCTTCCACAACATTTCGATTGGATTAAGGTCAGGACTTTGACTTGGCCATTCCAAAACATTAACTTTGTTCTTATTTAACCATTCTTTGGTAGAACAACTTGTGTGCTTAGGGTCATTGACTTGCTGCATGACCCACCTTCTCTTGAGATTTAGTTCATGGACAGATGTCCTGACATTTTCCTTTAGAATTCGCTGGTATAATTCAGAATTCATTGTTCCATCAATGATGGCAAGCCGTCCTGGCCCAGATGCAGCAAAACAGGCCCAAACCATGATACTACCACCACCATGTTTCACAGATGGGATAAGGTTCTTATGTTGGAATGCAGTGTTTTCCTTTCTCCAAACATAACGCTTCTCATTTAAACCAAAAAGTTCTATTTTGGTCTCACCCGTCCATAAAACATTTTTCCAATAGCCTTCTGGCTTGTCCACATGATCTTTAGCAAACTGCAGGTGAGCAGCAACATTCTTTTTGGAGAGCAGTGGCTTTCTCCTTGCAACCCTGCCATGCACACCACTGTTGTTCAGTGTTCTCCTGATGGTGGACTCATGAACATTAACAGTAGCCAATGTGAGAGAGGCCTTCAGTTGCTTAGAAGTTCTCCTGGGGTCCTTTGTGATCTCACCGACTATTGCACGCCTTGCTCTTGGCATGATCTTTGTTGGTTGACCACTCCTGGGGAGGGTAACAATGGTCTTGAATTTCCTCCATTTGTACACAATCTGTCTGACTGTGGATTGGTGGAGTCCAAACTCTTTAGAGATGGTTTTGTAACCTTTTCCAGCCTGATGAGCATCAACAACACTTTTTCTGAGATCCTCAGAAATCTCCATTGTTCGTGCCATGATACACTTCCACAAACATGTGTTGTGAAGATCAGACTTTGATAGATCCCTGTTCTTTAAATAAAACAGGGTGCCCACTCACACCTGATTGTCATCCCATGAATTGAAAACACCTGACTCTCATTTCACCTTCAAATTAACTGCTAATCCTAGAGGTTCACATACTTTTGCCACTCACAGATATGTAATATTGGATCATTTTCCTCAATAAATAAATGACCAAGTATAATATTTTTGTCTCATTTGTTTAACTGGGTTCTCTTTATCTACTTTTAGGACTTGTGTGAAAATCTGATGATGTTTTAGGTCATATTTATGCAGAAATATAGAAAATTCTAAAGGGTTCACAAACTTTCAAGCACCACTGTAAAGGTTAAACTTGGGGTTATAATACAGGATAGTGCCTTGTTATGACTTGCTATAATAAAATTCTACTACATTTGAATTTATTTTTTCTCATTTTAAGGGTAATGACTGACTTGATTAGTAGCCAGAAAAAATATGAAAAAAAAGTGTTATGATGTTTGAGCTTTATAACGAGTATCTGTAAGGTCTAAATGTATTAAAAAATAGGAACAAGTATGGGGTTTACTTTTCATTGAAATGTAGCTGAGTGGGAGTACAAGCATTGGTTTTCTATACTGGTACAAATTTAGTACAAATGCCCTAAAATGATACTTAAGTACAATTAAAGTACAAGTATGTACTTTAATTTAAAGCATGTTGGTTATGTAAGTACAAAAAACATAAAATATACAATATAATTTAATAGTATTATTTTTTCAGAAAAAATTTACTAATCTGTACCTTTTGATGTCACTTGCATAATACCCTCAAGGGTGCATTTTTCATACCTTTAGTGTGTACCTTTCACCTGGACACATGGGTGCAGATTACGTTTGATCTCAGGTATCTACAGAAAAACTTTTAGAGTAAAGCTTCATGCTAGATAAAAGCTATATAGTTAAGGTACAAACGGTGTTCCCTTGAAGATATCACCTCAATAATCAAGGAGTTTTTTTTTCTGAAAGTGTCCTATAAACATAACAGTAACATACAGTCAGAGAGGTACTAAGAAATAGAACTGAGTGAGCTGTGAAGAACTTTGTGTCAACATGGTTTTCATGTGGTAGGTCTCCAACTTTACATCATCCATGATGTTCTTTGAGGGTTCTTCAATAGGTTAAGTGTGCTTAACTTCCTACAATGGTTCTAGTTAATGCTGGGATCAGACTCCATGATATTTTTGCCTTTCACGATGGTCACCCTGTCAGATTAGACAGTTATGGCACCATAAATTCTTGCTGTGTCTTGGTCAGGAGACTGGCAACATGACAGGTTTGACCCTGACCAATAATCATTCATGTTCTTGTGTGTTGTCGGAGAGGAGGGTCAGGAAATTTTAATTCATGGCTATCAAGTAAGATGACATCATAGGAGTTGTCAAATTAGGTGAGAAAATTCAAAAATTCTGTCATGCTAGACTTTTTTGTCAGGGTGTCATGGTGTGTCCCAGATGCCACATTGATGTTCTTTGATTATATCACACTATAAGGCCCATTCGTCGTTCCATCCATCCATCCATTCATCCATCCATTATCTGTAGCCGCTTATCCTGTTCTACAGGATCGCAGGCAAGCTGGAGCCTATCCCAGCTGACTATGGGCGAGAGGCGGGGTACACCCTGGACAAGTCGCCAGGTCATCACAGGGCTGACACCATTTGTCGTTCCCTACAGTCATATTTGGGCTTCACACTTGAAATTTGATGGCCACAACAAAACTGTATGAAAATCAGGCTGAATTCCTGTAGTCTGATCTTGGCATAAGAGCAAGACTGGGAAACACTCTTTGCACAGAACCTCAATGAGTTCACTAACACCCCTTTTCGACCAACAGGGAACGAGTTCTGTTCTTGTTCATGCACCAATGTTTGAACTGTTCAGGGGTGGGTTTCCTAAAAGTCTCTTAATGCTAAGAGCATCTTAACTTGGAGTGAAAGAGTGTTCATTGTGCTGCTCGCTCTACCATTTAACGATGATCTTTGTGTTGCGATGCTTTTGTGAAACATTTCGAACCAAAGATAAATTGGTTCGGAACCTGAAAAGTTGGAACCAGAATATAGCTGTTTTTTCCAGTACAAACCGTGACATCAGTGGGTGTGTCATTAGTTTGGAGAGGAAGCAGAGCACAGCAATGATGAAGAATACGTCAAAAAAAAAAGGACCGAAAACAAATATCTGCAATAACAGAACAAAAGTCATCAAGATGTGCACCACCATTTTGCTACTACTGTTTACTTGTGTTGTGATATGTGCAACACCTTCTGTTCATGATGCATTCTTGATTACAACGGTTCCTCTCAAAACTGGTTCCCTAGCTGGCACCAAAATTCAAAGAATTCTGACCCAGTTCAAGAACCCGTTCCCTGTTGGTTCAAAAGGGGTATAAGAGGGACAGCCAGAGAACCCATAGGCCTAATGGTTCAAAATTGAATTGTTTTTTTCTAGTATCATCAAACTTGGTTTTTAAGTGAGTTTTTCTAGAAAGTAGAATATATAGTCAGACATGTATGAGCCATGAACTCTTATCTATCGATTAATTAAGTACGTCTGTACTACTCAAAATCTCCAAACACATACACCAGGCGCTACTCTGCACTTACGCGTTCATAATCCTAGTTATGTTGGAGGCTCTTTGTATCACATACAGGAGTGCTGACCTGAGGGAATGCCCTTTTGTGTGGCTGGGACGGTTTGTGAGAGGGTTTTTTACACACCCTCTCTTCTATTCACCTCACTCATAATGCTATGTAAAAGGGCTCCTGCCCAATGCAACCACACACACACACATACAGAGTTCTATAATAAATGTGCTGAGCTGGTGGCAATGGTGAGGCTCGGGTGGCAATGGTGCGGGACCGCGCACACACACGACACTGAGCAGAAGTCCTGTGCGCGCTCCCGGAGGTCTGTATAAAACCAGCGCGCCAGGCCCTCTGAAAACTCCACGCGAGTCAGGCGATCAGGCGTGAAGTGTGACTGAAAAATAACGGTAAGAGTCCCAAATAACTTCACACACCTAAATTACTCTTTATGTACAACACATCAAATTAACTGGACATTAAAAAAAAAATGCCTTTGTCACATGACCTACTTTATAACTCACTTATAATAAACAACTACAATTCATTTTTAGCGTTTGAAATGCATTTGACGACTTCAGTTTCTCTGCTAGTTTTGCACTAGTTTTTTTTCAGTAATAGAGTATTTTTTATTACCTAAAGAACATTCTATTCACTAACTTTTACTAACACGATCATTTGCATATACGGTACACTCTCAGCACCTTTAGCTTTTGTACCTATGTATCTTTGACTTGAAAAATGTAGATACTTTAAAAACGATACCTAATTGGACTTTAAAGCGCCACATGATTTGTATTAAATGTATTTAAATTACAGTAATATGAGCACTCAAAGAATGATCTTCTTTATCCTCAGGAATAAAGATGTACCGATTCAGCCGATCCTCCATGATGCATCCCATGATGCACTCTGGCATGGGCATGGCTCCGTTCTTTAAGGTAAATGAGGCATCAGTCAAATATGGTTATGCCAAATACATACACAAGTTTATGCATCTGATATTTGTGTTGATGGTCCTGCAGGTGACCGTGTTTGAGCAGGAGCACTTCCAGGGCAAGTTTCAGGAGTTCACTTCAGAGTGCTGCAACATCCAGAAGTGCGGCTTCGACAACATCCGCTCCATCCGTGTGGAAAGTGGCGCGTAAGTGTGTGTTTATATATATATATATATATATATATATATATATATATATATATATATATATATATGTCAGTCAGCATGTGCTCAGTACAGTGTGATTTAACTGATAACCTGTAGTAAGGCCTGATGTAAGGCCTTATTGTGTATTTTATGCAAACTGATGTCTTGGAGGGCGGCACGGTGGTGTAGTGGTTAGCGTTGTCAACTCACAGCAAGAAGGTCCGGGTTCGAGCCCCGTGGCCGGCGAGGGCCTTTCTGTGTGGAGTTTGCATGTTCTCCCCGTGTCCGCGTGGGTTTCCTCCGGGTGCTCCGGTTTCCCCCACAGTCCAAAGACATGCAGGTTAGGTTAACTGGTGACTCTAAATTGACCGTAGGTGTGAATGTGAGTGTGAATGGTTGTCTGTGTCTATGTGTCAGCCCTGTGATGACCTGGCGACTTGTCCAGGGTGTACCCCGCCTTTCGCCCGTAGTCAGCTGGGATAGGCTCCAGCTTGCCTGCGACCCTGTAGAACAGGATAAAGCGGCTAGAGATGATGAGATGAGATGAGATGAGATGAGATGAGATGAGATGAGATGATGTCTTGGAGCACTAACAAACTGGCTCTTTTTTTCCTCAGCTGGGTGGGTTATGAACATCATGATTTCCAGGGACAGCAGTTTGTCCTGGAGAGAGGTGAATACCCTCACTGGGACTCCTACTGTGGAAACCTGGCCTACCATGTCGAGAGATTTATGTCCTTCAGGCCCATCTACTGTGCTGTAAGTACAATATGTTTATCTCCATATGTATAGACAGCACTACATGCATTCAGGTTCAAAAGTCTTGACTCGACTCCCAAGAACTTTCATATCATTTATAAAAGACAAAATACAATATTTTATTCTGTCCACATTCACTGGATACGAGTAATCGTGCGCTCTGATTGGCTACTCTACTACTAGGATATCAGCTCATATCCCGAGAGTAGAGAAAAAAATGGTGGCGTGTGTTGCTGAACCAACCGAGGACGAAATAAAAACTCTACTTGAAAACAAAACCTCAACAAAAAAGCAACGAAATATGGAATAAAAGTATTTAATGGTAAGAACATATCTTTTTTCAGGAATTATTATTATTTTTATTATTATTATTATCGCATTTTTTCACAAAATTGTTCCTGTCATTTCACCGGTTTGGTTAGATTCTAAGCAGAAATTATTTGGGAGGACGTTTTGTATAAAGTTTTTATTTATTGAAGTCGGCTATCAGCTCATGTACGACTCGACTTCATGGAACAACTGTTAAATAGTAAAACTGTACATTATCGCAAAGACAGCTATGATATTTATTATTCAAGAAATTCTTTTGCTTTATGTTTCAAAATTGTTAATATACAAATAGTAAACTCAAACACTCCTAACACAATATCAGTTGTTAGTCTAGTTCTTTCTCATCTCATCTCATCTCATTATCTCTAGCCGCTTTATCCTGTTCTACAGGGTTGCAGGCAAGCTGGAGCCTATCCCAGCTGACTACGGGCGAAAGGCGGGGTACACCCTGGACAAGTCGCCAGGTCATCACAGGGCTGACACATAGACACAGACAACCATTCACACTCACATTCATACCTACGGTCAATTTAGAGTCACCAGTTAACCTAACTTGCATGTCTTTGGACTGTGGGGGAAACCGGAGCACCCGGAGGAAACCCACGTGGACACGGGGAGAACATGCAAACTCCACACAGAAAGGCCCTCGCCGGCCACGGGGCTCGAACCCAGGACCTTCTTGCTGTGAGGCGACAGCGCTAACCACTACACCACCGTGCCGCTTCTAGTTCTTTCTGTTAGCATTATTTCACTTTATACAGTTGCATCTACAGTATATTAGTCAAAATGTTTTTTTTTAAACTAAACTAAATTGTGTACGTTTCTATGACATAAAACAGCACTTTTAGGCTATAATGTATGTGAAACAAATTTTAATACTGCTACTGTAGGTTTTATATGGTACAGCTCTTTAATTAATCAAATTAAGATAATGAAGAGCAGCCATGAGGGCAGGCATCAAGGTTAGAGAAGCAGCATTGGGCCCAAAAGGTCGCTGGTTCGATTCCCAGGACCAGCAGGAAAAACATGAGGGGAGTTGAATGAATGAGCAGTACTTTCTCCTCCCTCTGTATCATGGCTGAAGTGCCCTTGAGCAAGGCACCGAACCCCCAACTGCTCCCCGGGTGCTTTAACATCGCTGCCCACTGCTCTGGGTATGTGTGTATGCTCATGTCATTGCACACGTGTGCGTGCATGCGTGTGTTCACTGCTTCATATGACAAATAAAGGCTTCTTCTTCATCATCAAATTAGAGCTTAATTAGATCATGTTAAGAGAAGGTTTATGATTTTTATTTAATGTACAGTTAAACTGAGCTTTAAATTAGGAAAAGGGACACATTTATACAGAGAGCTTGAGTTTCCCAATCTCTTACATTTTAACTCATTTAATTCAACAAACTGATCTTCTATAATAAGTAAGTGAATCATAATAAGCATTTTTAATGATCCCCAGTGTCAGGTATGCAACTTTGATAAGGTGTATGTGTGTATGGTGTACGTGTAATTCTGCCTTTGTGTCTTCAGGCTCACCAGACCAGCCGCATGATGATCTATGAGAAGGAAAACTTCCTGGGTCGCTGTACAGAGCTGTGTGATGATTACCCCTCTCTGCAGGCCATGGGCTGGTGCAATATGGAAGTGGGCTCCATGCATGTGCAGTGTGGCGCGTGAGTTCCAACCCCAAACACAACATACAAGCTTTCAATTTTGACCATGTGTTTTCGGTAGAGGCACTAAGCTGAGGAACTTTTTCTGTGTGTATGTGTGTAGTTTTGTGTGTTATGAGTTCCCAGGCTACAGGGGCAGGCAGTACATCATGGAGTGTGAGAAGCACAGCGGAGAATACCAGCACTGGAAGAACTGGGGCTCCCACAGTCAGACTCCTCAGATCCAGTCCATCCGTAGGATCCAGCATTAACAGGGCAGCGTCTACCCCGTGCACACACACCACTGAACACCCACCACACACTTTACCCACACTCCTTGTTAACAGCATTGACACTCTACTGTACCACACACCATACAGCCATCCTGTCTTACCCAGTTTCTTGTCAGGTGCTAAACAATGCCTCCTGTGGTGCTCTAACTGTGCTCAACATATACTCATCAAAGTTAGCAAGGCCACGCCCCTGTGAGGTGATTGGTCAAGAGCAGCTCAGGTTTGATGTGTAGCAGGAGCATAAAACATCATGAACCAATAAATGCATTATAAACACACGTCCACTTCAAGATTGTTGTGTGTGCGAGTGAGTGAGTGAGTGAGTGAGTGTGCACAGCATTAGCGTATGCAAACGTTAAACACAACAAGGTCAACTGTGAGCTACTGCTCACTTACGTAGCCCCCGCTCTCGCTTATATCAGAATGCAAGCAATCGAAGGAATAGGACACTCATTATGAATGTCGACTTCAACAAATAATTAACCCTGAAACAAGTAAGTAAAGAGCAGAGTCTCTCCCCAGGGGTTTCAAACAGAGTCCTGGTAAACTGGCATTTTGAAATAGCATTTTGCTTCTTGAAATAGCATCAAAATCCACCCTATGGGGGCGTCGTGGCTCAGGTGGTTAAGGCGCCATACCATGAATGCGGGCGACCCGGGTTCGATTCCAGCCCGAGGTCATTTCCCGATCCCTTCCCGTCTCTCTCTCTCTCTCTCCCCCGCTCATTTCCTGTCTCTACACTGTCCTATCCAATAAAGGTGCAAAAAGCCCAAAAAAATATCTTAAAAAAAAAAAAAAAATCCACCCTATATGTTTCGTAAATACATTCAGTTGGTAAACAGGAAGTCGATGTGGGACAGACCTGAAAACGGTATACATGGTATAGAACCCCAAGATGAAGCTCAGTACCAAATATCAAGCAGCTGTGATTTGTAGTTGCTGAGAAAAGTGTTACGAAAATTGTGTAAATCCACCCTATATGTTTCGTAAATACATTCAGTTGGTAAACAGGAAGTCGATGTGGGACAGACCTGAAAACGGTATACGTGGTATAGAACCCCAAGATGAAGCTCAGTACCAAATATCAAGCAGCTGTGATTTGTAGTTGCTGAGAAAAGTGTTACGAAAATTGTGTCAATCCACGCTATATGTTCTGTAAATACATTCAGTCGGTAAACAGGAAGTTGATGTGCGACAGACCTGAAAAAGGTATACACGGTATAGAACTCCAAGCTGAAGCTCGGTACCAAATATCAAGAAGTTGTGATTTGTAGTTGCTGAGAAAACGGTGTTTCGGATAGACGGACGGACAGACAGAGGTAAACCAGTATACCCCCCTCCTTCGGAAATCATACAGAATATTTTGCGACCTGGATCATAGGAACCAGTCCCACACATTCAAATTCAAGTATGTCTACATCTGATCACAAGTCATCATTATCTGATTCTTTAAGAGATCATGTGAAAAGCATACTACAGTATATTTTATCAAATTAAAGCCATAGGATTTCATGAACAATGGATTTTTAAAGAAACTTTTCATCACCAGTTGAGTCACTTGCTGCGAATCTCAACAGCAGACACAGCGTTTTTGTAACCTTTACTCGTTCTGATACTGTACTTTTAGTTAATTGTGCAAAAAAACAACATGTGCTAGATCAAGTGCTATTTTCCAAGGTGACATAAGGAAGAAGTTCCTGAAAACTAAATTCCAAGATTGAACCTGCACTTCCTGTTTGACAAAATTGTGCAAAAAAATGAGCTTCGGTTAAATCATTATCTCATATTGTGCCATTTTAGACTCAACCCCAACCCCATTCAGCTCAAAACATACACAGTAAAATTACAAATCAATGGTTTAATCTTAAACACAACAAAAGCTTACAAACAAGGAAAATTAAGAAAATTAGTTTAGCAGTTTCAGAAGACAGGCACATAAACAAGGGTCAACAGACACCAACAGTCACCTGTAGAACCCCTGGCTTAAAGCTTGATGTTAAACATAAACTAAACTGTCTTTTTATTGAACAAATCTTGCACTTTGTCCATTCTCGTTCTGCCACTCCAGTCTTAAAAGGAAATCAGATGGAATAAAGCCACTTGTTCAGCATATCTGACTTAAAACAAATAAAACTTAAACCTTTTTGTGTGGTTACAGACATGATACGAAGTCCAACGTCCCACCTCAGGTGTGGTGAACCTGACCGACATATAAAAATACGTAGGACTTGATTTCTATACCTGTTCCCTCCATTACCGTAACTCTCACCACAGCAGATCTGTGATTGTGTGGGGGTCCTGTTGTATGAAGACAAAAGAACAAAAAAAAAGCAGATTATTATTCAGTGCATCACAATTAGGGCTGAAGAAAAAAAAATCAAATGCATCAACTTTACGCGTAAATACAACCCCGATTCCAAAAAAGTTGGGACAAAGTACAAATTGTAAATAAAAGCGGAATGCAATGATGTGGAAGTTTCAAAATTCCATATTTTATTCAGAATAGAACATAGATGACATATCAAATGTTTAAACTGAGAAAATGTATCATTTAAAGAGAAAAATTAGGTGATTTTAAATTTCATGACAACAACACATCTCAAAAAAGTTGGGACAAGGCCATGTTTACCACTGTGAGACATCCCCTTTTCTCTTTACAACAGTCTGTAAACGTCTGGGGACTGAGGAGACAAGTTGCTCAAGTTTAGGGATAGGAATGTTAACCCATTCTTGTCTAATGTAGGATTCTAGTTGCTCAACTGTCTTAGGTCTTTTTTGTCGTATCTTCCGTTTTATGATGCGCCAAATGTTTTCTATGGGTGAAAGATCTGGACTGCAGGCTGGCCAGTTCAGTACCCGGACCCTTCTTCTACGCAGCCATGATGCTGTAATTGATGCAGTATGCGGTTTGGCATTGTCATGTTGGAAAATGCAAGGTCTTCCCTGAAAGAGACGTCATCTGGATGGGAGCATATGTTGCTCTAGAACCTGGATATACCCTTCAGCATTGATGGTGTCTTTCCAGAGGTGTAAGCTGCCCATGCCACACGCACTAATGCAACCCCATACCATCAGAGATGCAGGCTTCTGAACTGAGTGCTGATAACAACTTGGGTCGTCCTTCTCCTCTTTAGTCCGAATGACACGGCGTCCCTGATTTCCATAAAAAACTTCAAATTTTGATTCATCTGACCACAGAACAGTTTTCCACTTTGCCACAGTCCATTTTAAATGAGCCTTGGCCCAGAGAAGACGTCTGCGCTTCTGGATCATGTTTAAATATGGCTTCTTCTTTGAACTATAGAGTTTTAGCTGGCAACGGCAGATGGCACGGTGACTTGTGTTCACAGATAATGTTCTCTGGAAATATTCCTGAGCCCATTTTGTGATTTCCAATACAGAAGCATGCCTGTATGTGATGCAGTGCCGTCTAAGGGCCCGAAGATCACGGGCACCCAGTATGGTTTTCCGGCCTTGACCCTTACGCACAGAGATTCTTCCAGATTCTCTGAATCTTTTGATGATATTATGCACTGTAGATGATGATATGTTCAAACTTTTTGCAATTTTACACTGTCGAACTCCTTTCTGATATTGCTCCACTATATGTCGGTGCAGAATTAGGGGGATTGGTGATCCTCTTCCCATCTTTACTTCTGAGAGCCGCTGCCACTCCAAGACGCTCTTTTTATACCCAGTCATGTTAATGACCTATTGCCAATTGACCCAATGAGTTGCAATTTGGTCCTCCAGCTGTCCCTTTTTTGTACCTTTAACTTTTCCAGCCTCTTATTGCCCCTGTCCCAACTTTTTTGAGATGTGTTGCTGTCATGAAATTTCAAATGAGCCAATATTTGCCACGAAATTTCAAAATGTCTCACTTTCGACATTTGATATGTTGTCTATGTTCTATTGTGAATACAATATCAGTTTTTGAGATTTGCAAATTATTGCATTCCGTTTTTATTTACAATTTGTACTTTATCCCAACTTTTTTGGAATCGGGGTTGTAGTATTGCAACCTAAAAGGGACAAGGGTCCCAACTTATTTAAATAATACTGGCTGGCATTGAGTGGTATATCAGATATATTCCATTCAGCTAGCAGGATATTGAACGAGTTGATGAAAAAAAGCCAGCCAATATTATTATTATTATTATTATTATACATACACATTTAATGGAACAATTATGAAGCAAACCTGGTGGCCCTGTTTCTTTACAAACTGTCACAGTCGCTCGTTAGCGTGGAAGTTTCACGTATAATATGTATCTTATGGCATTTTCAATTCACTGCGACAGTTTATTGCGGGCGCTGCTGACGAACAAAGAAATGCTTCTGTGCGTGTGCAGCAGAAAACTCTCTCACTGAATATTTGCATCAGCTCCGACGTGTGACGTCATGTTGTCTTGACAATCATGCAACATCGTAAACCATATTCAACGCTCATTCTCCACTGAAGCGAGTGACGTAATACACATAGGGATAAACAATATGCTAACAATATTGCATGCTATCGAACCAAATGAATGAAACCCACTAAAAGGGAATAGAACACGTTTTTATTCCATCGAAAAAGTGTCCTGTATGTATAATAACTATCATTATGTCATGAATCTATACAAAATAGTCCACATTTGCCCAAAATCAATATACAGTAGTTTGCAAAATTTACAAATAAAAAAAAAAATCCAAAAGTGCTAAAATGAGTTCTTCTCGAAAAAACAGGAGCACAGCAAAGTCTCGCCTGCTCAGAAGCAAGCAAACATAATTTCACATTGCATTAAGACAACAGATCAAAGTTCGCATTAACCCCCTCGGGGGGAGAAGGCCTCTTTAGGGTGGATGTTAAAATGCTATGGGCACAGGATCACCTTTAATTTTGGAGATATTTGAAAATGTCAAAAGTTCTTAACAGACAGACGGATGTCCGGAAAAGTGATCGCTATGTCTTGCAAAACTGCTACGCAGGTGAGACAATAAATTGTTGTTACAGTGTCAAATTTTTAGCATGTTAATAAATAATTACATTTGACCATATTGACCAAAAGCACATGGACACCTGTCCATCACAGCCATGTGGGCCAAAACTGTTGCAACAAATTTGGAAGTTCACAATTCTCTCGGAGATCTTTGTATGCTATGGCATTAACATTTCCCTTCACTGGAAGGGCCCAAACATGTTCCAGCATAACAATGCCCCATTGCACAAAAGAAAGATCCATGAAGACATGGTTTGCCAAGGTTGATGTAGAAGATGTTGAGTGGCCCGAGCCCTGACCTCAACCCCACTGAACACCTTTGGGATGAACTGGAACGCTGACTGCCCTACAATGTGACCTCCAAAATCGAATGGAAGGCCTTCCCAGAAGAGTGGCGGTTATCATTACAGCAAAGAGAGACCAACTCCATTTTAATGCCCATGGGTTTTGTAATATGAGCATGTTGGTCAGGTGAACACATATTTTTGGCTATAGTGTCTCATCTCATCTCATTATCTCTAGCCGCTTTATCCTTCTACAGGGTCGCAGGCAAGCTGGAGCCTATCCCAGCTGACTACGGGCGAAAGGCGGGGTACACCCTGGACAAGTCGCCAGGTCATCACAGGGCTGACACATAAACACAGACAACCATTCACACTCACATTCACACCTACGGTCAATTTAGAGTCACCAGTTAACCTAACCTGCATGTCTTTGGACTGTGGGGGAAACCGGAGCACCCGGAGGAAACCCACGCGGACACGGGGAGAACATGCAAACTCCACACAGAAAGGCCCTCGCCGGCCCCGGGGCTCGAACCCAGGACCTTCTTGCTGTGAGGCGACAGCGCTAACCACTACACCACCGTGCCGCCCTGGCTATAGTGTACCTTTAGTAAATTTTGTCAGCAAGTTAGTTTATGACCCAATAACCGCGAGTTGGTCTAGTGGTTAGCGTGTCCACCTCTCGATTGGAAGATTGCGAGTTCGACTCACGGTTGGGTCATACCAAAGACCATCATAAAAATGGTACCTACTGCCATCTGGCAAGGCACGCTGCAATACAGATGCGAGTGGGGAGTCAAACTCTCGCGGTTACCAGAGGACTAGCCCCACCCCCCCACCCCCACTGTAACCCTAGCTATGTAATAGGAGAGAGGCCGAGGGCTACGGAAACGGAGATTGGCGCCGCCACATGGCGTGGGAAGGCCTTTGATTGATTTTTAGCTTATGGTCCTGAGTTTATTGCCCCCAGTGGAATAACAGAGACGAGATCTCTTTTGAATTTTTCAATTCAATCAAGGCCTACAGGACCTACAACTTTACTTTAGACACATATTTTAATTTATGCATGGACCAAGTCCTCTTGTTGGGCTGAATTAGAACCTTTATTCGACCTACAGGCCATACTCTTGACATGTCTGATCTAAATGCATTTTCCCGCATGAAATGTAGCGGACAAATAAACTTGCCTTTCACCACTAAAATGAACCTTACCAGATTTGCAGAAGTTATTTCAGAGAGCTAGTCTGGTTCTGGACCAAGCACATCGATCTCAACATCATCTACTTCTTCCTCCTCCTCCTCGGTGCTCAGATCCACCCCCAAGATGACAGTCGATACAGCAGGCAGCTCAGAGGCTGGGCTGGACACCTCCACCACATCTACATCATCTTCATCCACTGAACTCCCTGCCAACTGCAGCAAGTCTTCTGTGGATGTGTGTGGGTTGAAAAGCTCTTGGCAAGGTTGTGCGTGTGAGAGTCGTGCGGCAGATGTGAGCCGAGGCGCATCTCCTACGTCCAAAGTTAAGTTAGACATTTTGTGCATGGTGCTTTGGGTAGAAAGTAGCATAACTTCATTCTGTACACCTAGAGCTGAGACTGGATCATCTGGTCTTGAATATAATACATTTGCGACCGATTTTGTAGTGATGAAGGTAGCTTCACGGTCCTCGTTTTCTTCTTTCGGTGAAATAAATGAGGGTGCAAAAAAACATACAAAACAGTTACATCACAATAAAGAGCTACATCCTTCATCCAAGAGTGATGCATTTGTGTAAATGACATTGTGTACATAAGCCTGAATGATTAAGCACACTAATATATGGAATGAAAGTCACAACTGAAGAAAAAGATGATTTCTTACAGTGGGCGCCACAATGGTGCCGTGGTTTGTACTGTCGCTTCACAGCAAGCAGGTTCTGGGTTTGGGTCTGCCTGGAGTTTTGAAGCTCTCCCTGTGCCTGCATGGGTTTCCAATGAGTGCTCCAGTTTCCTCCCACAGTCCAAAGACATGCGGATTAGGTCAACTGGCTACTCTAACTTGCCCATAGGTGTGAATGTTGTTCGTTTCTCTGTGTTAGCCCCATGATAGATTGGCGAGCTGTCTAGGGTGTACCCAGCCTCTCAACCAAAGTCAGCTGGGACTGGCTCCATAGATGTGGTACAGCGATATAGACAATGCCAAGTCAAGTTTATTTGTATAGCACTTTTAACAATAAACATTGTCGCAAAGCAGCTTTACAGAATTTGAACGACTTAAAACATGAGCTAATTTTATCCCTAATCTATCCCCAATGAGCAAGCCTGTGGTGACGGTGGCAAGGAAAAACTCCCTCAGACGACATGAGGAAGAAACCTCGAGAGGAACCAGACTCAAAAAGGGAACCCATCCTCATTTGGGCAACAACAGACAACATGACTATAACATTAACAGTTTTAACATGAAGTCAGTTTCGTTGTTATAAACTCTTCATTGATGGAAACTTGAGTGCAAAACTGTTCGTGACAACTGCAGTCCTAAAGTTTGCAAGTCAACTGTAGTCCTCAGCCATAAAAGCATTACTGTAAGTGTCCAGAGCGTCCTCCAGGTGTGACTTTCAACTGTCCACATGGGACCGTCCTCCACAGGAGCGATGTGATGAGACTCCAACCAGACACAGGGCAATGGATGGATTTCTTACAGTACACGGTCATCACCATGATATAAAAACTACTACTTCTTCTTTCACCTGCTCCCATTAAGGGTCGCCACAGCGGACCTGTTCCGCATATTTGACTTGGCATAGGTTTTATACCAGATGCCCTTCCTGATGCAACCCTCCCCAATCAATCCGGGCTTTGGACCGGCACCAAGTATACACTGGCTGGATAATCTGCATGTCTTTGAACTGCGGGGGAAACCGGAGCATCCAGAGGAAACCCACGCAGACACGGGAAGAACATGCAAACTCCACGCAGAAAGACCCCCGCCGGCTGACCCCAGAACCGTCTTGCTGTGAGGTGATAGTGCTAACCACTGCACCACCATGACGCCCCGGTACAAGAGACATAATGCAAAAATAAGCTGTAAGACTGCTGCCTGATATATCCTTGGTATTTTAGTGACCATCGGTACATGAAGTAACTCGTTCAGAAAATAGGGTTAAAATACACTACCATTCAAAAGTTTGGGGTCACTTTAAAATTTCCTTATTTTTGAAAGAAAAGCACTGTTCTTTTCAATGAAGATCACTTTAAACTAATCAGAAATCCACTCTATACATTGCTAATGTGGTAAATGACTATTCTAGCTAAATTCTACTAAATGTCTGGTTTTTGGTGCAATATCTCCATAGGTGTATAGAGGCCCATTTCCAGCAACTCTCACTCCAGTGTTCTAATGGTACAATGTGTTTGCTCATTGCCTCAGAAGGCTAATGGATGATTAGAAAACCCTTGTACAATCATGTTAGCACAGCTGAAAACAGTTTAGCTCTTTAGAGAAGCTATAAAATTGACCTTCCTTTGAGCAGATTGAGTTTCTGGAGCATCACATTTGTGGGGTCGATTAAATGCTCAAAATGGCCAGAAAAATGTCTTGACTATATTTTCTATTCATTTTACAACTTATGGTGGTAAATAAAAGTGTGACTTTTCATGGAAAACACTAAATTGTCCGGGTGACCCCAAACTTTTGAACGGTAGTGTAAGTACGATCTTTGAATGAGAAATATCACAATCTCAGATATTTCATTTCCCCTATCGTCTCCCCAGTTTGGTCTTGCCAATTAATATCCACTAGCTAATTCTCCTCGATCACACAACTGGAGACGGTGAAGGCAACCATGTGTTTCCTCAAACACGTGTGAAGCCAACCATGTGCATCTTTTACAAATGCTGCTCGTGCCATGCTAATACGCAGACCAACAATCTTCCAGAAACACGAGTTCTCAGGCGCCCGGAATTTCCTAGTCTTGCTCTGACTGTTTGGTCATCCCTTCCACCTTGACAGCACGGCCAATTTGTTTTCTTAACTGTTGGCCATGGATGGAGATATTCGTCTATAAAATAAATTTCAACACCAAAACAGCAGTAAAACATCAACTGCTTCCAATCATAGTTTGCCCACAAAGTGTATTGTGACAAACTTTATTATGGTATCCATATTATATTTTGTCACATTGTTCAGCATGAATATGAATAAATGCTGAAGCTTAACTTATTCCTTTTAAATATGAAGTTAATTTCTAAAAGGATGGTATACACTTTGATCACTGTGCTAGTTTAGCTTAAAATGTATTTCAATACTGTAATATAACGCAGGAAACATTTTGTTCTTACAAATGTTCTTCTAGTACTTTTTTTCAGTTTATTTATTTCGTGCTTAATTATAGCATAGCTAATCCTAGCACTGGTGGTCTAGCAGTATAATAAACAATAAATCATAAACAGAATGTTAACAATAGTATAAAATATTAATGAAATATAATTAAAGTCAGACTATGTCTTCTGATAATACGCATCTAATAAAAGATGTGGCCGGCTCTTTGAATCTTGAAACATGTCGTGAGTTCACAGCGCAGGCTAGCAATCGATTTGTGTTGAATCTCGTAGAACCAGAAACACGGCAAAGCATCGCGTTGCCTGCTCAGAAGCAAGCAAACATAATTTCACATTGCATTAAGACAAAAGATCAAAGTTCACATTAAAAAAAAAAAAACACCCTGGGGGAGAAGGCCTCTTTAGGGTGGATGTGAAAGGAGAACTGAAGTCATTTTTAAACTTGCTTTATTTCTTAATTAACGTGTTATTCAATTACGTTTTCGGTTTTAGTAACCTTATATCGTGACTCGTGTTGGCAACTAATTGCAATTAAATATTATATTTAGTGGCCTGTTCAGTTTTTAGCCGTGTTGAATTTAGTTCGTTTGGTCCACAGCAGGCGTCGCTTATCCGCGCGATCTTCACGAGACTTCGAAACGTCAAGTGTCAGCGCCGCCATTTTGAAAACTGTTTTCCAAACGAAGTATTGCACAAACACAAGTTTACATGACGATTACTGCCTACTTTTTTCAAACTTTCCTGATTGCTATCAAAACAAACAAAACTTCCGGCTTGATTACATCAGCATTCGAAAGAGGGCACATGCGTCTTTTGACAACGTTGGCAGATGTTGGTCACTTTGATTTCCGCTGTATGTTTTACTTCCGTCCTACGATGTCTCGCACAGGTCTCGACGAATCTCGTTTACGGCCGTTGCTTTGACATATAGGCTGATATATTACGTAGCATATTTCAAACACTCATAACTTGCTATAGCAGTGACAAAATAGCGATCAAAAATGCATTCCTGTATTTAATAAAATGAGAGAAATAGAATTTTGATAATAACAAATTTGCCTTCAGTTCTTTAAAATGTGGTCTGGGCATGTGATCACCTTTACTTTGGGAGATATCTGAAAATGTCGAATTTATCACTTTCTCTTTTGGTAAAATTTGCAGTATGTATTAAATGTCCTTCTTGAAAGACAGTAACTCCTCTTACCTGCATCTACAGGCAGATTCAGCTGGAAGGGTACGCTGCATTCTTCATTCGTCAGATCTTCCTGCCTCAGTCCATCGGCCATTCTTTTGTCGTCTTCTTGCCTCTGGCTCACTTCCAACATACTGTTTATTCTTTCCTGGGCCTCAACCTCTCTGTTAACTACGATTCTACCTACGTCTTCTAGCTCCTGAATCTCTCCCAGATTACCTTGCAAGCTGTTTACAACAGGGTGTTTTTCTGCAGCTCCAGATATGCTTTTATGATTGACTACTCTTCTATTTCCTACTTTATTTTCCCTGTGTATTCCCACAATCTCATTTGCTCTTTCATCCTCTTTCTCATCTTGGAGCTGTAAAAACATTCTCACCTTCTCCATAGCTGAAGAAGCTATCTCAATACAGGTTCCTCCTATTTGGCGCTTTACAGATGGTTGCCCAACCTGGAAACTTTTAGATATACTTTCTGCCCCTGCATGATCTTCTCCAACATTCTTCTTCTTTTTCATCGCACCACAGCCATTCGTTCCAGGGCTTCCTTTTCGGGGGCTCTTCTTCCTTTCATAAAAACCATCCATCTGGTGGCTTCTATTTTCGTCACACCTCTTCTTTCTCCCAAATTTCTTCACGCCACATCTCCTCTTTCTTGCATTTGGTTGTTTTTGCCTTTCTTCACTGAGGGATTGCGTATCCATGTTATTCACTCCACTTTTGTTCGCACGTGGTTTAGATTGCCCTCGATTATCTCTTTGTCTTTTCTTCTTTGGGTCAGCGCTCTGTTTTTCTTTACACTTCCTCTTCACCGGGTTTTGGAGGCTGATGAAGGCCATTTCCAGTTTTCGCTTCATGCTTTGGCTCCTAGTCAGCCTTCGGTTTTCAAACTGTTGCGCAATGTTCTGGTCTGCTGATGGTTTCTCCTCTTCTGACCTACGTATTTGGCCATCTTGGGCATTGGTTTTCTCTGCTACTGATGGACTCACTGTAGCTGTAACTTGTGACTGAGTGCTCAGTGTGCTTGAGGTGTGCAAAAGGTCTGCTTGTGGTTTTTGATGGTGAAGATGCAAGTTGTGCGGTTGTAGCTGTGTATGTATTTTAGGAGTGTTGCTCCATGGATCTGTGCTGGGGTCTAATTTGTCACTGCTTGCATCAAATTTGTCTTGCGATGTCTCATTACCCAAATCTAAACCACAGCAACCAACTTGTTGGTCAAAAGTCCTCAGAAAGTGATCAAGGATATCACCAAGTTCGCCTTCCAGATGCTGCTTTGGATCTGTGGGTTTTATGGAATGACTGTTGGGATACATAGCTTTCGAAATGGGTGCACCACTGGAAGTGGAAGTGATGCTCATGAAGCCATGTTGATTGGTTTGATTTTCTGCTGAGGGTAGAAAATGAAGGCCTGTCATGATGTCATCTAGGAGTGCGTCAATGGGCTGAACGGGCTCCATTTGAGCTGTTGGTGTGGGGATCACAGTGTGTAACAGGTCAAGTTCTGTAGAATCCACCATGTCCTGTTTGGATGATGTCACTGTTGAGAAACTGCGGGAAGCATGAGGAAGTGCACATCCACGAGGACGGCCTCTTCGCCTGCGCCTGCATGGAGGGTCATTCTGAGAAAAAGAGATGGGTTATTTAAGAATGCAAATTACTTATGCAAGAGAACTCTATGGCTGTGTAATAGAGCTTTTCAACCAGACAGTACAGCATAGTATAATAATTAACCTGAATTCACAACCAATATATTGGTCTAGTGTCAGTGACCATGTCCCATATACACACCCGTGACGTTATGCTGTGCAGACCCTTGAGTTAACAGTAATATATAGATTTAGGCACTGCCTAAAAGCGAAGCTCCCATCTGTTTCTGGGTTCTAGAATTTTTTTATATCATAGCCAGTCTCTTTTGTTTTATTTCTTTACTGGCTAGCACTGGCCACTAGGTGGTGTGTATGATTGGTAATTACTAGCACTGGCCACTAGGTGGTGTGTATGACTGGTAATTACTAGCACTGGCCACTAGGCGGTGTGTATGACTGGTAATTACTAGCACTGGCCACTAGGCGGAGTGTATGACTGGTAATTACTAACACTGGCCACTAGGCGGTGTGTATGACTGGTAATTACTAGCACTGGCCACTAGGCGGTGTGTATGACTGGTAATTACTAGCACTGGCCACTAGGCGGTGTGTATGACTGGTAATTACTAGCACTGGCCACTAGGCGGTGTGTATGACTGGTAATTACTAGCACTGGCCACTAGGCGGTGTGTATAACTGGTAATTACTAACACTGACCACTAGGTGGTGTGTATGACCGGTAATTACTAACACTGGCCACTAGGCGGTGTGTATGACTGGTAATTACTAACACTGACCACTAGGCGGTGTGTCTCATCTCATCTCATTATCTGTAGCCGCTTTATCCTTCTACAGGGTCGCAGGCAAGCTGGAGCCTATCCCAGCTGACTACGGGCGAAAGGCGGGGTACACCCTGGACAAGTCGCCAGGTCATCACAGGGCTGACACATAGACACAGACAACCACTCACACCTACGGTCAATTTAGAGTCACCAGTTAACCTAACCTGCATGTCTTTGGACTGTGGGGGAAACCGGAGCACCCGGAGGAAACCCACGCGGACACGGGGAGAACATGCAAACTCCACACAGAAAGGCCCTCGCCAGCCCCGGGGCTCGAACCCAGGACCTTCTTGCTGTGAGGCGACAGCGCTAACCACTACACCACCGCGCCGCCTAGGCGGTGTGTATGACCGGTAATTACTAACACTGGCCACTAGGCGGAGTGTATGACTGGTAATTACTAACACTGGCCACTAGGCAGCGTGTATGACTGGTAATTACTAACACTGGCCACTAGGCGGTGTGTATGACTGGTAATTACTAGCACTGGCCACTAGGCGGTGTGTATGACTGGTAATTACTAGCACTGGCCACTAGGCGGTGTGTATGACTGGTAATTACTAGCACTGGCCACTAGGCGGTGTGTATGACTGGTAATTACTAGCACTGGCCACTAGGCGGTGTGTATGACTGGTAATTACTAACACTGGCCACTAGGCGGTGTGCATGACTGGTAATTACTAGCACTGGCCACTAGGTGGTGTTCATGACTGGTAATTACTAACACTGACCACTAGGCGGTGTGTATGACTGGTCGACTCGATGACTTTACCATTTTTTCTTACGTATGGTGCTCCGCTGGGAGCTCTGCTAAAAATACACCCTAGATCCTAAATCTTACAGCTAATTTAGTTCAGGTTGGCTAAGTGTTATAATCCCAGCATTAGTAAGTGACTAGGTAGAGTTTGTACAATGGTCTGGATTTCTAGCTACGTCTATATATCCCATTAGCCTTAGTACCCTGCCATGAAAGATAACCAAAACTAGCATGCGGACTTAGCAACTTGGCAGTGGAATCACCAACCAAATGTAGCATCAGCAGTTTACTGCCATACTCTCTAACAGAAAAGGATAAACTGACAATGAAAGATGATTTCCAATTACACCACTAGGTCCTGAGCATAAGGGGTTTTCAGACACCTACCTGGCCCTCACTGCCTGCATTTGTGCCTGCCTTGCCACTCTGCCCACGCCT